>NC_071499.1:14545454-14848484 GCF_028408465.1 Anastrepha ludens
TGAATGATTTAGCGGTTCGAGTGCGGAATAGTCTGCCTGCATACAGTTCGCATGCATCTACAGATGGGAATATTTATGGGTAATGTTTGAGAATACTGGTATGGCTGTGGCATTCAAAATTAAAGCAAATGGTATCCGAACATTTTTTGGTAACAAATTTTGTGTCCCTCATCCTTGATGTTATTGGAAATTCACGCTTTATAAGCTAACATATTTTACTCTTCGGCTCTCTCATTTTAAATCTAAAACAAGATTTTGTTAAGAAACTTAGGACAGAAATTGTTTCACTATATATCCAGAAATTCCCTAAAGGAGCGAATTGTCATTCGGAGCGACAGTCAAGCGGCACTCAAGGCTCTGTCATCCTTTGAGATCACGCTCTCTCTCCCTTGAGTGCAACGAGAAACTGAATTTATCAGGAGCGCACAATCGCATCCGGCAAATTCGGGTCCCAAAATGCAGGAGTATAATTGGGAAGGAAGTGGCGGAAGCTTCGGCAAGAGAGGCTGCGTCTTCACTAGCCAACAGGATACTAGTCCTTCCTTGCTATGAAACATGACACAATCAGTAGAAGCTTAGGAGTGAAGACCTAAGACTAAGGAGGTTAGCTGGCACCAATTCGAAAGTTTTGACTACTTATTTATTTTTTATTTTATTATTATTATTTATTTTTAATTGACTTTGTTTTTCTTTATAAAAATAAACATAATTCAAACTTCAGCAAAAACCATGTAACCCAAAGTTTTACGCTATACAAATTTTTAAGAAATTCACCAGATATCTTTGAAAATTTCAAACGTTTTAGTCAGAATTTTTAGAAATATTTTATGGACGTAGTTTTGTAAGTCATTCAATTTTGACAATTGTTTTGCAAATTGAAAGTAGCTGGAAAATCTAGTTGATTTTTGAGAATTTTTTTTTCAAGAAGGAATTGCGTATTTTACCATATTTACGAATGCCTTCCGTTCTAATTTCCAAAAACCCCTTCCTCGATTAAAAAACTAAATAAATAATTGGTGCGTACACCCTTTTTGGGTGTTTGGCCGAGCTCCTCCTCCTATTTGGGATGTGCGTCTTGATGTTGTTTCACAAATGGAAGGACCTACAGTATTAAGCCGACTCCGAAAGGCAGATGTTTTTTATAATGAGCTTTTCATGGCAGAATTATACTCGAAGACTTGCCATTGCTTGCCGAGGGACTACCGCTATCCGCTAACTTTTTCTTCATTTTGGTGTTTCAACGTACCAGATTCGACGTTCTCCGAATTCCGAATGGTAGTCACGCACCAACCCATTCGGCTACGACGGATAGTTAGTTATTGGTTGGTTAAAAAACGATTCCATAGCCAAACGCGTAGAGAATCGAGAAATAACGGACAATTGATTATTCAGACGATTTTCGATATTTCCAAAGCGCAATGTGTTCGATAAAGTCGTTAAGGGGACAGATACCTGTGAACGGCCCTATTTTCCCTGATTTTCATTAAAATTATTTAAAATGAAGAAGTCAATATATTTTTTTCAAAATTGGCATACAGTTTATTTATACATTAAAATAATATAAACTTTTTTTTTATTTTAATAATTTAAAATGGCGGATGTACACTCAATTCTTCCAGGAAGGTCGCAGCGGGGCTTCTCCGTCGACGGGCATTGTAGCATCCGGGTCAGTGACCTGAATACAACAACTTTTTTTGTTTATTGATGTCATAATTTCTATATGAATTAAAAAAAATTAAAAAAAAAATTCGCGGAATAAAAACCTTAAAAAAAATTAAGTTTGTGGCAAATTTTTCTACTATTTTTGCTTCGAAAAATTATTTATTTGAAAACTTTTCGAAATGTTAAATTCACATAGGAAGTACTACCATTGAAAAGATGTGTGCAAAATTTCAGGGAGAACGGTCAATAACTTTTCGAGTTATTGTGTACGCCAATTCGAGAAATATATTGTAGTTTTTAGAAAAAACGCGTCTAAAGTTTGACGAATTCTTAAAGGATTATATTAACATTTTATGAAAAAAAAAATGTTTGTTTTTTCGAAATTTTATAGGTATCTGTCCCCTTGAAAAATTTCGTCTCGCATCACCTATTTTCCAATATCGATTTGTTTCCGAAGTGACAATGACTGAAATAGGAATTTCGAAGCCTTGGCCCTCCCTTCGACACCCCTCACCCTCCAAAAACCCTTTTTCTCGATTTTTTCATAGGAAATACTTTATATTACTTCAAGAATGCATTTCATCACTGTATAACCTGGGAATTCAAATCCCAAAAACATCGGTTAAATTGTGTCAACAGGCCCCCTCGACCTTCTCCCCCACCTCAATAAACTCTGACCTCCACCAGTTCTGTAAAAATAACACAAGCTCCGAGCTATTCAAACAACTCTTCGGCGAACTAGTCAACAGTGAAAGGTTCGCTAGTAGAACTCACATATTTACAGACGGGTCTAAATCCGGTGATAGCACAACTTTCGCTGTAGTAAAAAACAATGGTGCCTGCTAACAAGAAGCTTGTTGTTACCAAGTTGTAACTCAATATTTTCATCCGAAGCAACCGCTATCCTTAAAGCAGTGGACTTTGCGTCGAAATCGAAAAGTAAATTTGCCATATTTACTGATAGCTTTTCGGTAATACAAGGGCTATGCAACATTTACGGTAGTAGTCAAATTCTCTGCCAAATACGGGATTATTTAATAAAAAATGGTAACAAAATACGTCTTGTCTGGATACCAAGTCACAAGGCATTCTGGGAAATGAATCGGCAGATCTAGCGGCCAAATACATGCACCAATATCCAGTCTTTTTATTTACAGGGTTGCCCATATTCGACGGACCCACCTGGCAACCTTGTATCTTTTGACAGAGACGTTAGATGGCTTAATGACATACCGCGTTGGAAGCGTCAGTCCAAGCAGATTTTTACCATGGAACAGTACACGCCATGCGAGCGCTCCCAAATTGTCGAAATTTACATTCAACAAAAGAAGTCAATTGTGAAAACTCAACGTGCGTATAAAAAATTAAATAATGTGAAAAGTGCGCCTTCTAAGAACACCATTAAACGTTTGTACGAAAGGTTTTCGACTGGTGATGCTCTTTCTAATCCAAACAGGCCAAATCAAAACCGACCAAGGCGATCGGGTGAGAATATTGCTCTTGTACGGGCCAGTGTTGAAACGTCGCCAAGGACATCCCAAAATCAACTTTACAACGAATTATCCGCATTGATTTGCATTTATTCCCGTATAAGATTCAATTGACGCAAAGATTGTTGCCTGCGGCCTTAAAAAAAAAAACGCATGGGTCCGTCGAATATGGGCAACCCAGTACTCCACTTGCCTCTAAAGACCTTCAAGCTTACATAAACAGCTATCTCCTTTGACAAAAATATGCATCGTGGGCGCAATTCAGGCACCCGTATAAAGCTTTTGACCCAGAATCTGAAAAAGCAATACATGCATCCTCATTATCAAGGAATCAAATTTCTGTATTCGTGCGTTTAAGGATCAGGTACTCCAGGCTAATCCATGAACACCTTCTTCTATCCACGTCTCCTCCTACATGCCCTTTCTGTAACGATCAACTTAACCTTATACACATAATAGACATCTGTGCAAATTTAATGTGCAATTTGAAATATTACATGTTGGTTCTTCAATTTTTTGAAGATTTAACGGCAATTTTAATGCTGAATGAGCCGTACGGAATACTTCTGACAATGTGGCTGCTATTCCAGAAGAAGCAACTGCAAGCGCAATGTTTCGCACGAACAGTAGCTAAAATTACTGACATGAGGAATGTCTTACCAATTCCATCAGAGGCCTTAAGGAAATACCTTCTGCTCAAATATGAACGAGACGTTATCAATAAAACGGTCCGCGGATGACATATGGCAAAAAAATTTTTTTTTTTGTTTTTTGGTAGGACTGTTATAAGCTTACATGGCAAATTTCAGCGTGATATGTCACATAGTTTGTTTTCTGTGCTACTGTAAACAAGTCAAGCTCGAGTGTGATCTTCGAATTTAACGATGGAAATTCAAGTTGAACAAAGAATTCGTTTCAAATTTTGTTATTCTAACAAAATTTCGGCTTCGGACGCCTTAAAAATGTTGCAGACAACCATGGGGACTCTGCTCTATCGCGTGCACGTGCTTTCCAGTGGTACAAATCGTTCAAAGAGGGCCGTACATCGGTTGAAAACTTGCCTCATAAACGTCGTCCAGCGACATCAATAAACGACGAAAACATCGGAAAAGTAAAGGAAATTGTGCTTGAAAATCGCACAAATCGCAAAATCGGTTAACGCTGAATATTATTTAGACGCTTTAAAGCGTTTGCGCGAGAACATTCGTCTTAAAAGGAAGGAATTGTGGGACACTAAGTCATGGTTCTTGCATCACGATAATGCACCAGCTCACACATCACGTCTTGTTCGCGATTATTCGAACAAAAATAATGTTAATATCGTTCCGCAAGCACCGTATTCGCCTGATATGGCTCCATGTGACTTTTCCTGTTTCCCAAGCTCAAGTTGCCGCTCCGTGGAAAACATTTTGAGACAATTGAAGTCATAAAAGAGAATTCGAAGAACACACTCGAGCTTGACATGTTTACAGTAGCACAGAAAACAAACTATGTGACATATCACGCTGAAATTTGCCACGTAAGCTTTTAACAGTCCTACCAAAAAAACAAAAGATTTATTTTTGCCATATGTCATCCGCGGACCGTTTTATTGATAACGTCTCGTTCATATTTGAGCAGAAGGTATAAACCACCATTTCCATCATCAATTGCCTTCATTAATGAATAATAAACTTCTTTCTGTTGGCGATTCAACAGTGGTACATTCGTTTGAACTACTAAATCTACTTGTTGATCTCTGTTATTCGCTCGACGATTTCGCATTGCCAACCGAGTCGTTTCACGGGCTGCCTCGCTTTGCTCTTGTGATTGAGAAGCACGAAGTCGAGCCATACTAACGCGGAGCTCTTCACGGGCAATGCCTTGTGCTTCTTCAGTCGTTTCATTCATTCGCAATGTTTCGAATTTCTTGCATTACGGCTTTGACGGGAAAGATTCGATCGTCTTTGTCGCGACATTGATAATGTTGATTCAAAGAGAATACAAATTACTGTGATTATATAGGTAGGTAGGTAGGTATAGTGGTTGTCGGTTGACACACCTAGGCCTGCTGTAGGCCCATTGTGATACCACCAGGGCTGTCCCCTCTCCTCACTCTACATTGTCCTCATTGAACCAACCTGTGGCTTTAATATATTTAACAAGACTTGTTATTTTTACATTGGCTACTTCTGCCAAGTTATTCAGGGAACTTTTTCCTAAAATATTGAACCTTCTTCCATCCAGAGCCATGCACCCGCATAGAAAGTGTTCTATAGTCTCTTCTTCTTCAATATCGTTACAGCTTTTACAATAGTCGTTATAGGGCGCTCCCAGCCTACTGGCATGTCTGCCAATCAGACAATGCCCTGTTAGGACCCCGAGTAGATTTCTCATATTTTTCCTGTTTAGTTTTAACAGTCGGTTTGTGCGGCCCATGTTCCATTCCGGCCACGTCATTTTACTAGTTCTACAGGTCAAGGTCTGAGACCACAGCCTGTTGGCAGCACTGATAGTGTGTTTATCTATAAGCATCTTACAAGTTGCTAAGGGTATAGGAATGTCCGCTTTGTCTGGTTGGATCGGTAACGTGGTCCCCAATCTCGCTAATTCATCTGCTTTGCAGTTGCCTTCTATGTCTCTATTACCCGGCACCCAGAGCAGGTTTATTGCAAAGTACTGTGATAGTTCTGTCAAAACGTCGATACATTCTTTTACTGTCTTCGAGTTCATATTGGGCGATTTTAAAGCTTTCAGGGCCGATTGGCTATCTGAAAATATGTTTATATCCCTTGTGGTGAGGACACTTTTATTTAGGGTTAGCAGGCCCTCCCTGATAGCCAAAATTTCAGCTTGAAATACACTGCAGTGATCCGGTAACCGGAATGAGGTGTTGGCATACATTCCTTCAGAATAAATGCCTCCGCCTACTTGATAATTTAGCTTGGAACCGTCTGTATAGATGCTGATTCCGCTTTTATTGTCCATTACCCCATTGTCCCAATCTTCCCTCGTTGGGAAAGTTATGGTAAAGGATGTGTTTAAGTGCAACTCTACTGAGCTACAAAAGTCTGTCGCTTGATGTAGGAAGGGATATTCGTCTAGTATTCTAGCGTGACCCCTTCTGTTAGTGGCTAAGTTAGAAGATTCTCTTAGCCTAAGTGCCGATTTCGCCGCCAGCTGCTTGCTGTAGGCCTCAATCGGTAATAAATGCAGCATGACATTCATCGCTGCCGTGGGTGTAGTCTTTAGTGCCCCGCTTATGCAGAGACTAGCACCTCTTTGAATACTTTCTAGGCGTTTTACTGTTGTTCTTTTCTCGAGTATTGGCCACCAGACCAATGCACCGTATGTCATGATAGGCCGTACCACTGCTGTATATAGCCAGTGTACTATTTTTGGGGTTAGGCCCCATTTTGCCCCCACAATTCTTTTGCATGTATAGAGTGCTGTGGCTGCTTTTTTTACTCTATCATTAATCGTTTGTTTCCACGAGAGCTTCCTATCTAATACCACTCCTAGGTAGCTCGCCTCTTCCCCAATTGATAGTGTGATACCCTCAAGAGTAGGGGGGTTTAGGACAGGTAACCTGTATTTCCTGGTGAACATGATTAGTTCTGTTTTGCTGGGATTTACCCCAAGACCACTCGATGCAGCCCACCGGCTTACATCGTTCAAAGCACTTTGCATTATATTGCAGAGGGTATCTGGGAATTTCCCTCTTATTAATATTGCAACATCGTCTGCGTAGGCCACTACGTGTATTCTCCTTTCCTCTAGATTCTTCAACAATTGATTCATTGCCAGAATCCACAGCAGAGGAGAAAGTACACCGCCCTGAGGGGTGCCCCTCCTGACGGATCTGCGTATCGTCGAGGGGCCCAACGTCGAAATTACTAACCTGCCTAGTAGCAACTGTTTAGTAAATTTCACAAGGCCCTCGGCGACACCCAAGTCAGTCATTGCGCTTGTTATGGCTTCCGGTAGGATGTTGTTGAAAGCGCCTTCTATGTCTAGGAAGGCTACCAGAGAATACTCTTTGTCCTCTATTGATTTCTCTATCTCTGAAACTAGTGAATTTAATGCTGTCTCTGTGGATCTACCTTTACAGTAAGCGTGTTGTGACCTCGCCAGTAGCGACGGGGTCAAGTTTTCCTTTATAAAGGCGTCTATTAATCGCTCTAGCGTCTTTAATAGGAATGAGGAAAGGCTAATAGGTCTGAAGTCTTTAGGCTTTGTATGCGAGCTCCTACCAGTCTTTGGTATGAAAACTACTTTGACTTCCCTCCATCTTAGGGGGACGTAGTTTAGTCGTAATGCTGCTCTGAATATGGTTATCAGCCATTGCATAATGTTGTCCAATGTTTGTTGTAGTTGCGCAGGGATTATCCCGTCTGGTCCCGGTGTTTTATATGGATGGAAATTTCCTACAGCCCAAGTTATCTTGGCTTCTGTGACAATGTTGGGGATGTCGGTACCTAGTACCGCATCCGAAGTTGGAATATTGGCGGTTATCGCTTCCTCTAAGTTACCTGGGAAGTGGGTATTTAGTAATAGGTCTAATGATTCTTCGCTGGATTCTGTCCAGCTGGAGTCTGTCTTCTGTGATTATATAACTCTGACAAAATTTATATTACCAAATTTTCTACTTAACCATAGACAAAATTACGTTTAGCTGTCATTTGCGTTTTGTTATGCCACATTTTATAGTGACTCCATGGAAACGCGTTCGAATGGAAACAAATTCTTTTACATGAATTGTATGCTATTTGTTTTCTATTTGCTATTTAAGGTTTAACGAAAAATCAATGGTTACATTGTAAAATATTAATTTAATTTAAATTTTCCACAAATATCAATAAGAATTAAACACACCTAATGCCAGAAGCCTTTAGTCTTTAAATTCACACTTTAAATGCCTAATAATAAATTAAATTTACCTATTGAACTTCATCGTATTTACTTATATAAAAAACTATACATTTTGCCAAAAAATTTGTGCGCGCCAGTCAAAATGATATTCAATCAATGGAAGCAAACAAACAGCAACTGCCTAATGCTGAAACAAAAGCAAATCACAACAACCGTTAACCACAATCTGTGGCGCATATTAATTTACTAATTGTATATTAATGATTAGTTCGCTGTTAAATGTGGCGCAAAACATAATATTTGGGCATTTGGCTGTGCGTTGGTAGGCGCAAAATCATTGAGCAACGAAGTAAAACGGAAAATGTTGATTTGATTGGCATTTCATGCGTCAATTACTTTAAAATACTGCATCAATCATCGGCGTATGGTGAATATGAATGAATATAAACACAAGCAATATTTGCACATGCACACACACATAAACGTCCATACATACATACATCCATGTACATATATGTCGATCTGAATTACTTATATGAATTTCATGTTTGCGCGATTGTGTGACTGCGCGCTGAAATTTTCCACTCAATCACGCCACAACGACGCTGCAACCGCGACAACAACATTGGCATTGACCAGCAGGCTGAAGGCAACGGACAACAGGCAATGGTTAGCCAGCAAAAATTATGCATCAGTAAATAGAGTTGCGTACATAAAAATTTGAACACCAAAAGAATTGTGAGTTTTGCTGAAGTACTTTTTTTTAGCTGCAGATATTTTGATTATATCTTTTGTGCTTTAATAACTAAACTGCGTTAAGTAACTATAGCTCAGGCACTTTTTGGCAAACTTGACAATTTATTTTTGATTGTTTTGTTTAATTTTAATAATTTTTTTAAAGAAAACATAGTTAATTTTCCTAGAAAAACTGTATGTAATGGTCTTGCAAAATCCCACACAAAACAGTAGACGACTTCCAAGGTAGTCATGAAATCCCGCACATCTCTTAACGAGATGGCTAAGTCATGTCGCCTAATGATAGCATGGGCTCCTGGCCATTGCGACATTGAGGGGTGAACTGCAGAGCCGATGAACTAGCGAAAATCGGTACCAAATTGACGGATGAGTACATAGACAATGACAGAGGCATATCCTTGCAAACATGTAGACTACGTATCCGCGAGGAAATTGTAAGAGTAGCGAATAAAAGATGGCGTAATGAAGTTACTTGTAAAATCGCCCGACAACGCGCAGAAACTCTGCTAAGCCAAACTGACACAGTTTTAGCACACTCATTTCAGTCATAAGGGCGCACTGCCTTATAGGTAGACACGCCCAAAGGGGAGCAGCACTACTGGCGGCCTTTGGTAGTCTATACCTAGTGCTACTAAATCGGGGCAATAAAAGTACCTTCGACAATGGCAGAGGCAGATTTACCATAGACCTGACCTTTGCTAGTCCAACAATAGCTAGAACAGCACGATGGGATGTGTCTGAGAAGTATACGCGTAGTGACCATAAGATGATCCTTATCGAATGGAGTCCGACACAATGCTTTCAAATGCGAAAACACGTCGAAAGAGTACAAAAACGAAGTTGGAAAACCAGCAACTTAGACGAAGAAATGCTCTTGTACTTTCGAGAGAAAATAAAGGAAGCTAGAGGCACAGCAAACCAGCAAGCCAACTGTATAATACGCCAACTATCAGCGCAAAAGAAATAGGCCAGAGGCGGAATAGCTGTGGGCAGAATACAAAGTCAAATGCCGAGCACTGAAAAAGGCCATAGCAAAAAACAAGGCGGAGGCATTTGATACCCTCCTAAGTGAGGTAGATGCGAATCCATGGGATAACGCTTATAAAATTGTTATAAAAAAATTCCAGAATGGGAGTACTAGCATGCTGCTACCACAAGCTAAAATGCTACACATAGTAATAAACCTCTTTCCGGATCAAGGTGTACTCTCTCAATAAGATTAAGCAATGGTTACAATCGTCTGGGCTAAGACTAGCAGACCATAAAACCGAACTGGTTCTCATAAATTCTAGGCGAAAAGTTAAAAACATTCAAAAAAGATTGGTCACAATATAACATAAACAGATACCATAAAATATTTAGGGGTAATGATTGACAGAAGCCTCAATTTTAAAAGCATCTGGAATACGCAAGAACTAATGCTGCAAAATCCTGCGCGGCTTTATCGCGACTGATGCCCAATGTGGGTGGACCAAGACAACAAATGAGAGCATTGCAAGCGTCTGCAAGTGGATCCTGTTTTACGCTGTGGAAGTGTGGGGCGACGTAGTGAAATATCCCCGCTACTTGAGACAGGCTAAACGGGTGTACAGATTATGCAATGTCAGAATCATTAGAGGCTATAGGACCATATCTGACGAAGCAGCAGGGGTAATAGCAGGCAGAATCCCCCTTGATATAAAGGTAAAGTGCATGAAACAAAAATACCAGCAAAAACAAAAACCGCGTGGGTATCTGGTAACAAAGCCTCACTGAGGGACGCCCCACAGAGGATCTATGATACCGCTCTGCAAAACTAGAGGACCAAAAGAAACGATAGTGGGAAGGGAAGCATCATCCGGAGATCATATGGAAACGTTAAATTCATGCTTACACAGTTTTTAACTGGGCATGGCTGTTTCAGGCAGTATTTGTACAAATACAATCATACAGACTCCCCATCCTGCCTATACTGCCAAGAAAAACATGAAACGCCTGAGCATGGCCCGTTGGAGTGCTCAAGATTTGATGGGGAACGAAGCATGTGGCGCTCAAATACCGGCGAGAACATGACAGCTGCTAGCCTAGTACAATATATGCTACAATCTGAAGAAACGTGGAACTATTGTTGTAACGTAGCCTCGACAATTATGCGAAGGCTGAGACATGATGATAATGAACGCAGTCAAATGAGTGAATAAACACATCCTGCCCCCTCGAAGGAATATCTTAACTGGTAATACCGAGGGGAAAAGCAGAACAGCGAGGCGATGGGGTGGTTTAGTCCGCAGGCACTACGAAACTCAGTGCAAAAGGGCCGGGGAATATCGCATGTGAATCGGGCATACGTATAAGTCTGCTTATCCGTATCTTTAGAAGATTCCACCTCCAAGGTTCGCATACCAAACAAAAACAAAAGGGATGAGTGTGCAAATACATGACTTCTTGTTGTCTAGATGAGGACGAGGAAGAGACAATCTCGCACCTACTGTGCCACTGTCCTGCTCCATCCAGACGTAGATTTACTATTCTATGTAAACAATTTTTTAATGAGTTAGAATATCTTAGATATGCAGTAATCAGAGATATTTTAAAATGTTTAAACTACACAATGGAGAAGCTTCTGAGTGAAGAGCTAAGGCTAAGGGAATTTAGGCGAAATTCTTACTGGGAGAGTATAACCAAAGGAGGTTCAAAAAACCCATAACCTTTCCCAATGAGAAACTGATGTGCATTCTCGCAGCGCACTGCCGACTGCGCAGTCATCTACACACGATCGGGATATGGTCCACTTAATGCTGTTCTTTCCGCGACCAATCTCGGGAGACTCCAGTGCACCTTCTCCTGGAGTGAAGCGCTATAGTGCGGAGAAGGCTGAGACATCTTGGTCAACTGCAGCCGGAAGAAAAGAAAAACCCTATGATCAGAAAGAATAGAGAGTGTTTTAATAAAATAAGACAGAGCTAAATTTCAGGCAATTTTATTTTATCTCCTTAAAAACATGACCCATCTGAAGCAACACACATGTGCCAACGTTTAACCCAGTCCTCGAGGCAACCCTGGTAGGCCGACGAAGAGATGACCTTCAGCTCCTTCGACGCATTCTCTTTGATCTCCTCTATCGACTGAAGGAGATCTTCTACGAAGTGGTAACTTCAACTTGAGAAACAAAAAGAAGTCGCACGGGACTATATCAGTTGAATACGGTGCTTGCACGATGGTATTTAATTGGTGTTTGGTCAAATAATCCAACACGATTTGGGCTCAGTGCAATGGCGCGTTATCATTATGCAAAATTCAAGAACTGTTTGCTTACATTTCCGGTCATTTGCGACATACAGCTTCTCTCAAACGCTTCAAGACGGATAAATAATATTCTTTATTGACTGTCTGGCCCGATGGAAGGTACCCATGGTGCACTCTGCCGTGGCAATCGAAGAAAGCAATCAATTAAACATTCTCGGTACTTTTTGATCATAGATTACGCTCAGTCCAACCCAGCTCTATCCTGAGTTTATTAAGGGAACTAGGTCTGGATGAGGTACTGTGATGAGTAGAGGATATAAAACACTATGAAGTCGAAGTGCAATCCTTACAAAGAATCTAATCTAATCTATG
Organism: Anastrepha ludens; assembly: GCF_028408465.1. Taxonomy (NCBI): domain Eukaryota; kingdom Metazoa; phylum Arthropoda; class Insecta; order Diptera; family Tephritidae; genus Anastrepha; species Anastrepha ludens. The sequence goes on from NC_071499.1 coordinate 14,557,811, forward strand.
GTTTTAGGTGATGTGAGCCACAAGGATCACCACATTTCTTTATTCAAGGATTTCGAGTGAATTTTGCTGAACTAATTGCTTTTATTTATTTCACTAGTAGGATAGGTGATCAGTATAGTAGTCTATTGCCACTTTGGGCTGTTTGCTTAAAACTCAGCATACCCTAATTTTCGCCACAACTACGTAAACACTTTTCTCAAAGCACAACGATTTTTCGATTTAAAAAGGTACAATTTGTAGGCATTTATATCCAAAAATTAGCTTAGTTACCGAATCTGATACCTGCTACACATGTGAACTCTCCATTTAACCTTTCAAATGCTGCTTACTACCTGTGCATATTTTTATGTCAGCAGCTGTATATTCAATTGTTGGCGTATGCGCCATGCTGACTGATAGTCGGCATATTTTTGTGTAAAACACGTCACGCATATTTTTATGCAAATAACCAATAATCAAATGAATAACGAGGAGCTTGGGAATGAATGAGTCACCATATAATGAGTTGAACAAGAGTGAAAGGACGTGCAAATGCTAGAGGGATGACCGCCAAGTATCGTGTTACAGGCGCCTGTTTTTATGCAATGCAAACAAATTGTAATACATTCACGCACACAGCCACATAAGCGCACTTGCTTAAGAGTGCGTAGAGCAAATGCAACTGCATGCACACATACCTATGCAGGTATTTATGTATGTGTGTATTCGTATGCACTTATGCAGAGTTATTTGTGGTATGCGGCATTGTAGCAATGAAAAAAAAATGAATCAAAATCGAGAAATTCGTCAAAAATTTCAAACGAAATTGATACTCGCAACCACTCCGTGGGCGACTGCGTATTGTGGCAAATGACAGCAATGAAATCAATGCGGTTACGCTACTTTGTTCAAAAACATGCATGCGCATATGCTTATGTGTATGTGTATGTGTGTAGATATGTAGATATATATTTCGAATTTTTGCTTTTTCTTTCGCTTTTCACGTGTGACATGTCGCATGTTGATGAGTAGTCACAGGCGTCACAGTTTTGTATGTTGACTGATGAGTTGTAGGTGAAAATCATGAAAACGTGCTTTTCCGTCAATTCGGCCGCAAAAGCTTTTCATTTTTGGTGGGCACTTTATATGTATATGCGCGCATTGATAGTAAAGGTTGCACAATTTTTGGCATAATAATGAAAATTTTTATGTAGAAAAAAAATAAATAAATAAATATGCGTATATTTGCATGCGCTTAATAATTTTGTGTCGATGAGTGCTGCTTTATATACAGCCTGTTTGGTCATAAATATGCTTTCATAAATACGTAAATGTTTGCATGTACGCGCATGTTTTTGATTTGTGTACATTTTTAGGTTGTACAAATAAAATAAATCGATTGAACCTCTTTTTCCTAATTGGAGTGCGCTTAAGGGTACGTAAAGTTGGTTCCCCCTTTGTGTTATTGTGTTTTTGGAAAATTGTGTCTGACATCAGAGCTTCACAATAGATGATATGGACAGGTGATGAACGAACCTGCATATTTGACTTTGTGACATTTTCTAGCGCTCAGCGATGAATCTGTTGTGAAACATGGACGAATTTTCACTGTGAATTTACGTTAGCAAGTATAACAGAACTCTAATGTGTACGTCAATCTAAGTTGAATATAAGGTGTTCTGGTAACTTTGAGTTAATTTATTCAAAATAGTCCCGTCTGGCTTCGATACACTGTTTACGCTACCTAAAAGCTTTTTGAAAGAGTCTTTCAGGTTATTGACCGGAACGTCCTTCAGGAGGTCGGTATAAGCCTTTTGGAGGGCCTTTATGGACGCGAAACGTTTATCTTTCATGGCCAAATACAATTTTCCGAATAGGTAGAAGCTACAAGAAGCCAAATCAGGTGAATAAGGTGAGGTTAAAATTCTAGTTCTGGTCAAAAATCTATCACAAGTGTGGATCGATGAGATGGTGCATTGTCATGTAATAAGCGCCCGCTTCCTCCTTTGCGGTATTCAGGGCGAATTCGACGAATACGATGCAACAAATGCTTCAAAATGTTAAGATACGATAGATTGACGGTTTGGCTCGTTGGCACGAACTCCTTGTGGACCATTCTCTTGGGCAATTTTTGTACTCAGTTAACTTGAGCGGAATGAAACGGGCACAGACCTTTCGTAAGCCCAAATGATCAGTTAAAATGCGATAAATCGGTGGTTTGGAGATATTCAACTCCGATTCCATGAATTTCAACAATGATTTGGGTTCAGTTTTGATAAACTTATGAAGAATTGCGATGGAGTTTTCGGTGATCATAGATTTTGGGCGCGCCGTATGTTCATTGTCATTTCTGTCCTCACAAGCATCTCTGAAACGTGTAAACCACTCATGAACTCTGGCACGAGATAGACAATCATAGCCGTACACTTTTTCATCAAATCAAATGTTTCGGTAAACGTTTTACCGATTTGAAAATAAAATTTGATGTTAGCTCTTTGTTCACAACACATCTTTGTACCGATGCATCCACCATATAGTCCGGAGCTGGCACTAAGCGATTATCACCTTTTTGTCTCATTGCAAACTTCCTGAGTGATAAGAAATTTGTGTGAAGAGAAGGTTGTGAAAATCGATTGTTAAATGTTTTTTGCCAATAAAGACCAAGACTTCTATGAGAGAGGCGTTCCGACGTTATTTTTAATATTTGACCCAAATAGGACAATACGAAGCATATTTAAAAACAAACAATCCGAAACATCTAAAACATTATTTAGTTTTGAATCATCATCCCATCATCCATCATCATTGATAAAAATGTCCTGGATTATATGCAGACAATTTACAAATACAACTTTAGTCCTTATAAGTGATATTATTGCCATCAAAGTACTGCCCATCAACTGCAACGCTTTTGGGCCACTGTTTGATCCAGCTCTTAAAATATTTCTTCAACTCTATTTTCGTCTCCGATTTTTTCTTTTCGGCTCTTAAAATGCGTTCCTCATAGTGGTTTTTTGACTCGATCAAAGAGAAAAAATTTGACACGAGCCGTATCAGCAGAATTCGATGGCTGTTGGATGGTATTCGTTTCGTTCTTGGCCACAAATTCACGGATAATGATAGCACTGAGCGGCGGTGCTACGCTGAGTTATCATGCTGCAAAACCCACTATTCATTTTGTCACAAATCCTCGTAATTAAATTTCCATCCACAAATACCCATAATCAAAATTTAAGAATTTACAATTTTACGTCAATGAATTTACCAATTTTTGAGAATAAAATGTACTTAAAACAATTTTTTTTTTAATTTAATATAAAAACTGAAATAAAGTTTTCAAAAAGTATAAACGAAATTTTTTCCGAAAAATTTTAAAATTGTTTCCACAATCTTTCGGAAAAACAATTTTTTCTTTTAACTTTTGAAAAATTTATTTCAGATTTTATCTTAAATTTGCCAAAATTTCTTTTTTTTAAATTTTCGGAAAAAAAATTCTAAAAAAGTTTACGAAAATAATTTCTTCTTATATTTTTTGGAAAATTTGTGTTTGATTTTATGTAAAATTTTTCCAAAAAAAATTTTTTTCTTAGAAATTTTTAAAAATTTGTTTCAGATTTTATGTAAAATTTTTCCAAAAAAATACTTTTATTTGAACTTTTTAAAAATTTGTTTCAGATTTTACAAGTTTTTCATAATTTATTTCGAATTTTTTGTTCCAAAATTTTATATTTTGAAACAAATTTTTTCTTTTAACTTTTCGAAAATTGGTTTGAGATTTTATCTAATTTTATCGTTTCTAAAAAAGTTTACGAAAGTAATTCTTTTTTTAAATTATTTTAAAATATGTTTCAGGTTTTATCTGAAATTTTTTTTCCTAGAACTTTTTAAAAGTTTTATCAGATTTTATGTTAAATTTTTCTAAATTTATTTTGAATTTTTCGTACCAAAAATTTTAAAATTTTTCAAAAAAAAAATGGTGGAAAAAGCGTTCGAAAAAAATTTTTTGTTATAACTTTTGAAAAATTTGTTTCAGATTTTATCTTAACTTTGTCAAATTTTTTTTTTTAATTTTCTAAAATAAATTTCTGAAAAAGTTTACGAAAATATTTTTTTTTATGATTTTTTTTAAATTTGTTTCAGATTATATGTTAAATTTTTCGAAAAAAAAATTTTCTTAGAACTTCCTAAAAATTTATGTTTGTAAGTGTTTCCTAATTTATTTCGAATTTTTTGTTCCACAATTTTGGAATTTTTCAAAAAAAAAAATTTTTCTTTTAACTTTTGAAAAATTAGTTTCACATTTTATATTAATTTTTCCTAAGTTTTTTCGAAAATTTTAAAATTAAAAAAAATGTTTTCTTATAATTTTTGAAAGACTTGTTTTAGATTTTTTTATTAAGCTTTTGTGGTTTCTGAATCATAGTGATTCTTTGTGAATTGATACAAGAATTTTCGGCATTTCAATAAATGTTTCTGCTAATTGGTTTACTTTTAGGTGAGAGTAAGAAGGAAACCGAAAAAATGTAATAATTTTGAGATTTGTTCAATACTGAAAATTTTGGTGTAAAGATTTTTAGACTCAAATATTTTCGGTTCATTTCAACTTTAATATTAATTTATATTTTATTAATTTTTTACGGTAGAATGTAGTTTTCAAAAACAATTTTTTTGGAAAAAATTGTATATTCTTGTTAAACATGTTTAGGGAAAAAATTGTTTGATATACTTTTTGATGGTGGGAAAATTTTTTCTAATTTTTTCATTAATAAAAAGTAATTTTTATTTTTTCAAAATTAATTTTTGAAAAAATAAATATTTGCTGGCAAACAATTTTTGGAAAGAGTTTCGTCTTTTAAGTCACATATTGTCGGTTGATTTTGACATTTAAAATAGTTTTTATTTTTCGTGAATTTTTTTTTTATGGGTACTTTTTAAAAATGATTTTTTTGAAAAAAAATTTATATTATTGTTAAATATTTTTGGAAAGAAAATTTTTTCATATAGTTTTTGATCTTGGGAGATTTCCTTCTAATTTTTTCATTCATAGCTGAAGGTATGCTCACGAACGCAAAGAAGAGTGGAGATTTAAAAAAGAAATTTTTTTCAATTAACTGCTGAGTGTATGTTTCATAATGAGATCTCCATAGGTTTTCAAGCTATACTCAAATACGTGTAGAGAATTGTAATCTAAAAAATTATTACGTGGGAAGAAAACCGAAAAAATTTTCAACATTGAATAAATCTCAAAACTATTAGTTTTTTCAAAAAATTTTCAGTTCCCCTCAAGCCTAGAAATAAGCGAATTTTTAGAAAAATTTACGACAATGTCCATAATACTTGGAACACTTGACAAGGAATCTGTTAAAGCAAAAAACACACTTTCCTGTTAGAAAAAATGGGTTCTTCGGACTTCAAGTACAATAAAAAGTATTAAATTTACCGAGTTCTAAGTAAAAATTGTATTCTGGTCGTAGCAGAATTTTTCATTTCCTATTTTCATACACAATTTTTATCTCGTACTGAGTAGATACTCACGCCCTTCACTCTCATGAGAGCTACCCAAATTGGTAATGATCCTCATTGAATTTTCCACACTTCATTTTCCAAATCTTAAATCTTTACTTAGGAGGCGCCGCGGAGCAAGTCGGCTAAAAGCTGGTTTTAAAGAAAAATGAAAATTTTTACCTGAGAACCAGCTCAATTGGATCACCCTATCTCACTACACTCATTGTATTTAGTACTCGTAATGATGTACAACTTTTTCAATCGAATATTTTATTTAAGAATTCACAAATTGAACTGAAAAACTTTAAAGTACATTAAATCGGCTCAAATATGCTTTTGGCAAAAATTTACTCAATTCATTTTGCCATTTTTCCCAAACCAGCTTCAGTGAGTATTTCAAAACACACTAACGTTTAGGGAAGAATTGGCCTTCAATTGAGTTTTAGTGCTGTAAAAAGCCGCGCTAATCCACCACCAAACCTACACAAGTTGCGGTACTTAAATCTGGTGCAGTCAGCCGGCGACTTCATCAAAAGACTGCCCGAACAAGTGAAATATTCTGCGTGTTGCAAGCCAATATTCTGAAAATATTTGCTGATGGTTAGGTGGTTAGACTGGCTGACCGGGAGGTCATTGGGTTGGACTTAGCGAGGTGTGGCATTACGCGCTCAGTTGTGGACATTGCGCATTTTTCAGCTACGACTGCAAAACAAAAGAAAAAATGGAAGGTAACATTTTGAAGAAACAAAAAAAAAAAAACAAAAAAAAAAATAGGAAAAAGCAAAGTTATTTGAGCAGCAGAAAATGCCAGCAGGCAGCTGTGTCTGAGTCTACGGCGAAGAGAAATGACTACAAATAAAAAAGAATTGTTGCAGCAACACAATTCATAGTAAGCAACGAAGTTGGCGATGCGGAGTGGCGCGTATAAAAATTTCACTGGTAATGAATCAAAACAATTTTCATATTTTTCTTAATTAATCTTCTTGACGGTGTTTTTCCTTTCACGACGCCCACAGCCGGCAGAAAACGAAGGTAGATGCATATTTTGAAGCGGCGTTGCCAGAGTTTAAATATATTCATAGTAGTGGTGGAATTTGAAATATACGTAGACGTATTTGGCTATTGAATAGTGAGACAAAATGTTCTTATGGTTCCATGAAAAATTGCTTATCACCTTCAATACATACTCAGCCTCCCTCCATGCGATTCTTCTGTTGTTTAAGGCAGTGCTGGAAATCTTCCTCCGGACGCTGGAAGTCTTTTCCGTCAATCGCTAAAGGATGCGTGTAGCTTTGCCTTTTACAACTTCAACGGACTCAAATCTTGCCCTTTTAACTGCAGATATCTTTTTAAGAAAGATATGGAAATCGTATAGGTTATAATCCGGCGAAATAGGTGTATAGCTTATCCCTGATAAATATACTGTAACAAATTATAGACCACCTGGCGAAAAGAACAATTTCCATCTACTATGTGTGGCGCACCTAAGGGCCTGTAAGTCATTTATCAAGCGGAGGATAAACTGAAAAGCTAAGACAATTTTTCTTTTTAATTTTGAACATTTTTTTTTAACTCTCTGTTGCTCCGAGGGAAGAGAAAGTGGGTACCATACAGAAAGTGACAGAAAGTCTTGTGAATTTAGAACCTTCCAAATGTATGAGACTAAAACACTTGCGAGACGTGTCGAAAACAGACTATTTGGTTCCCAAGATCGATCTGAACAAAAACTATGAAACACGAATACGCGACAGAAAGAATTGGCAAACCAGAGTCATTTGAGATGATCACCATATTTATATTGACGACCCAAAGATGGACAATATCAGTGGATCGAGAGTGTACTCGGAGCAACTAATCTTAAACTACTTCTTTAGCCTTCCAGATCAGCACCTTCTAAGCTGGGATCTACGCTATAGACAAAGGTACGATAATACTTAGACTAAACTTAGCTACGGCAAATCTCCCACTTTTTGTTGATAGTCCAGCAGCGATCAAAGCACTGGTCCCAGCGCGTGATGTGTTAAGGAATGTAGGAGATCGCTCTCGCTTATCCAACAACAAAACACCACACTTTGTTGGGTCTCTCAACACTCTGGAGTGGAGAGAAATGAAAGAGTGGATGAGGGCGCAAGGAAAAGCTCTGAGCTTGATCTTCAGCGAGTAGTAGAGGACATAAGCATTTCTCTAAACGAACCGTACACTGCGATTGACTTGAGTGTAATCCCGTAAACCAATAGAAGGTGGTCTCTGACTACTAACTGCAAGTCTCCAAAGCGATCTGATGAAAAATGAATCTTAAAAGGACAAAATGTCTGCTTGAACTCAATCAAACAGATCAACCATCACCGTCCTCAGATGCGTTATAATGGGTCACTGCACTATTAACACCCTGCCCAGTAGAATCGCTCACAATCGCTTCTGCAGAAGCTGTGGAGATGAAGAAGAAATTGAGTTGGTAAAACGCCTCTTCTGTGAATGTCAGGCGCTTCAAAGAAGCCGTGCCAAATATCTTGGCGATCTTTCTTTGAAGACCTTTAAGCAACTTAGTCAGGAGATGGAAATCAAATGCAGGTATGACAATGGGCCTTAGAGTCACCAAGGTGTCTAGTCAGTCTTGTCTTAGATAAGCAACCTCGCTAACCTAACCTAGCCTAAAGTCGTCCCTAAGTTTCATTAAGAGATCAGCACAATCTTATACATTACCAAGTTATCCTTTAGTAGTGGTTTACCAAGACATCTTTCTGTTGAAAGTCAAACTCAAGTACCAAAACTTTTCAAAAAGTTCAAAGAACACCAGTTGAAATGAGTTGGGCACGAAGGATTTTACTTATGATACAAGCCCTCGTATCAGGTTCGGCGTAAGAGGTATGATGGTCAAATAACTCATCATTACATTTTTCCTTTATGTAGCTGTCCAAGTTTATATAGTCAGTTAGGTCGGCCTGACTGTCAAACTTATCAAAAGTTTTGTTAGATTATCTAAAGTTATGTTAAGTGAAATTAGGTTAATCAGTCTATGCTTTTATCAAGAGTTCACTTGTTGTTTGCTGTGAGCCATTCAAACTCTGTAGGGAAATTTACTCAAGATTGTCCTTACATCTCCTTAACTCTGTCCGATCTTTTGGCGAATCCAATGATTAAGGTTTTTATATATTATTAACCGGGCTGCACTTTCATCAAGAGCTCACTCGGTGTTCGCAACGAACCATTCAACTGTGCCAGAAAGATTTACATGAGCCTTATTTCTACATGTCCTTAACTCTCGCCGACCTTTCGGCGAACTCAAAGACTAAATAGTAAAAGTCTTTGCAGGAATGGTTCGCCACAACTCTGATCACATTCTCGAAGAGCAGGTCATTCACGCAGGAAATGCTAAATGGAATACCTCTCCTTAATATTTCTTTACTGTGCTGCGGGGACTCGAACGTGGTAGTTATATAGTCAATAGTTCAGTGCCTAATTATAAATATTGATATGTGATTGGCGCTTACACATTTTTGGGTGTTTGGCCGAGCTAAATAAAGGGATCTACAGTTTCATGCCGCCTGTGCAAGGCAGCTGATCTTTTATGCACAAATACACCGAAAGTTTGCTGTTGCCTGCTGATGAGCGACCGCTGTTAGAAGAACACGTTTGCTATTATTTGGTGTTTCGTGCTCGAGGCTTCGAATCTTCGCACTTCCAAATGGTAATCACGTACCAACTCTTTAGGCTACGGCGGTCATCGTACGAGGCGGTTAATACCTCATTAGGGTCTCGTATATACGGGTTTGAGAGGCTCAGGAATTTAGTAGTTCTTACTTCAACGAAGTCTCGAAGTCGGCATAAAACTATAGGTCCCTCCATTTGTGGAAAAACATCAAGACGCAGACTACAAATAGGAGGAGGAGCATAGCCAAAAACCTAATAGAAGTGTATGCGCCAAGTAAAGGGCGGTTAAGTTTTAAGGGCTGATGTTGAATGTGAACCACGCCTAAACGTCAAGTTTTTTCTGCATTTTATTTGACATTTTTCAATTCCAAACTAATTCAATTTGAACCATGGAAAGCTACATAATCGAGCAACGCGTTAAAGTTATTCAGGCTTATTATGAAAACGGGCGTTCAAATCCAAATGCATATCGCGCACTTCATGAAGAAAATCATCGCCAAGATCAAAAAAATCGCCAAGATCATGTGATTTTATACGGTTGGACTTCTTTCTTTGGGGTTATTTGAAAGAAAAGGTATACGTCAATAAGCCAGCAACAATCCAAGAGCTAAAGAATGAGATAATTCGGCACATTAACGGCATAGAACCTCAATTATGCCTCAGCGTCATCGAAAATTTGGACCATCGGATGGAGGTCTGTCGCCGAGGCCGCGGCGGCTTTTTGGCCAATATTTTATTCCACACGTAATTGAGCCATACCAGTATTATCATAATAAAGAAAAATGACAATAACTTTCTAAAAAAATTGTATTTTATTCAAAATCAACACCGGCCCTTGAAACTTAACTATCCTTTATTTATTTTATTTGTAGTTTCATGAATATTCTTCAACTTTCTCAATTCGTGAAACACTCCGTACGATTTTTTTCGAAAGTGTAGTTGTGCTCATCGGTATTCCTGGAACTATTTCGAGTTGGTCGCTACCGATACACACAAGAGCCCATATCGCAGCTTGATTGTCTATACGGCAAGTTAGCTACGGAAAAGCGAGGTCCACCTGTTCACTGTCATTAATCGATAGTCATAAATTCTACGTTTTCTCCCATTTTTGTGTAGGATACAATCATGATTTCTGTTTCCCACCTGTTTCATAACCTAAGTCTTCAGATATTCTTGGCTGCAGAGAATTTAACAAATATGGCAACTCCGCTTAGACATTATATGTACGAGTATATGTACTGATAATTCTTTGCTCAATAAGTAACAACGTTCTTCGCTTTCATTCGTTGCTCCTTCCCTCCATTTTTTCTGCAAGCGTTGCGTAAAAGTTAACCAACTGGCTTCTTGATAGGCGTGTGGTGGGAGAAGGGTGGGTTAATTCCAAAGAAAAAGTAAGCAGTAAGCAGTTGTTCTATACTATGTCCAGAAAGTGGAAAAGGGAAAGGGGAAAGGGGTGCTCTAAGTAGATTGTCCAGCGCTTAAATTAGCTTGAAAGGAAGCTGTTAGTTAAAAGCCAAAGTCAAAGTGAACTGAATATTAGACTGATGAGGGGCATAAAGCGCGAAAGGGTATGGTTTGTAATACCGATGTCGTCGGATATTTGGCAGCTAAGAAGCATTTCGCGGTAACTAAAAGGAAATAAGTCGGCATGAATGAGCACCTGAATGACTGAGTGAATGCGTGCGGTGCGAGTGGGCGCAAGATGGAATGAATGATTTTCAGCGTCATCAGGTGTTGTTTGTGGAAAAACAAGACGTAAACCGACATTGCAACAAATACAAATAGAGCGTAAGCGAAAATTCGCAGAAGGAGCGGAAGAAGAAGAAATTGTATTGAATATGCGGACGCACTACCGGATGTCGACTCCCACGCTAACAATCAAACAGACATCCACGTTACATACATCTACGTACGTACGTACGATGGCACCACCACTTTTGCATTCAACTTTTTCGTTTCGCTGCGCGGAAATGAGTCGCTGCGGTAATGAAGATAACATTTCCTGTAGTCAGCAGCTTGTCGTCTCAATTGTAATTTCGTTTCGATTGTTAAAGGTGTGAGTTATGACAGTTACGTCGACGTTTCATAAAAGCCAAATAGCAAAACAACAACAAAAAAATGCATAAGCAAGGGTAAAAGGGGTGAAAAAACTTAGCAAAGTTGCTTGGAAAGTGGCTTCGCGCTAATGAAAATGCTGAAAAAGTGCCAAATGCGCGCATTTGGCAAAACAATCAGCTGATTAAAGTCACTCCTTCATTCGCATAATTTGTGATTGTGCATGTTGTTTGTTGTTTTCAGCATAATTTTTATACAAAAGTACTTGACTTGATTTATTTTTTGCGATTTTTTTAAAGAAATGTGTAAGTATTTGTGTGCTCATTTGCTGAGGTGCGCTATTAAAATCTGAAGAAAATGTAGCGATTAGAAAAAGGTTCATCACAATTAGTGAAATTAGCAGAGTCTTAAGAAAGCCTGAAGAAATTTTCTAAAATGTAATAACTTCCTGGCATTGGATAGATTTAATCCCGTTAAAAATATAGAATCCCATTAAAAATATAAAATCCCATTAAAAATTTAATTCCCATTAAAAAAATTATAACCAACAAATTATAAGAGTTTGTTTGTTATTTTTAATCAATAATTTTTAATTTTTAAATTTTTGTTTTAATTTTTATTTATATTTGTTTATTTTATTTTTCATTTTTAACTAGATTTAATCCCATTGAAAAAATTCCGCAGCTTTTTTTGTTTTTTTTATTATTTATTATTAATTTCTCATTTTTCATTTTTATTGCCTTCAGATTTAGTCCCAATAAAAAAATTACTAGCTATTAAAATGAACAGGAGTTTTGCGTTTGTATTTTTTATTATTAAATTTTCATTTTCAATTTTTTATTTCTAATTTTCATATTTTAGTTTTTATTTTTTATTTTTCATTTTGAAGTTTTAGCTATTAACCTCTTCAGATTTAATCCTATTTACAAAATTACTAAACTATTAAAATCTACAGGAGTTTTTTTTTTTATTTTTCATTTTTCATTCTATATTTGTTTTTGTGTTAATTCCTTCAGATTTAATCCCAGTCAAAAAAAAAAACTACCTATGAAAAAGTACAGGCGTTCGGTTTTTCTATTTTTTTTGTTTTTTATTATTAGTTTTTTTTTCATTATTAATTTCAAATTTAATTTGAAGTTTTTTTATTTTTTATCTTTTATTTTTAATTTTCCTTATTTTTTTATTTTTTTTTTTTATTTTTTATTTTTCGTTTTTCATTTTTCACTTTCCATTTCTCATTTTTAATTTTTAATTTTTTATTTTTCGTTTTATATTTTTTTATTTCTAATTAATTTAAAAATTTACTAGGTATTAAGGTAGTTCTTTTTTCGGTTTTTTATTTTTTATTTTTGACTTTTCATGTTTAATTTTTTATTTCTACTTTTTAATCCCTTCAGATTTAATTCCATTTCAAATGGTACTGGAGTTTTGTTTTTTTATTTTCAATTTTTTCCTTTTCATTATTAAACTTTTATTTTTATTTTTAAGTTTTCACTAATCTTCTAATTTTTTAGTTTTCATTTTTCATTTTCAATTTCTCATTTTTAATTTTTAATTAATTATTTTTCGTTTTATATTTTTCATTCTTCATTTTTATTTCCTTTAGATTTAATCCCATTTAAAAAATTGCTAAGCTATTAAAAGCTACAGCAGTTTTTTATTTTTTATTTTTCATTGTTTACATTTAAATTCTCATTTTACCCATTTGAAAAATTACGAGCTATTAAAATTACTGGAGGTTTGCGGTTTTAGGTTTTATTATTAAATTTTCATTTTTAATTTTTTATTTCTAAATTTTCATTTATTAGTTTCTCTTTTTCATATTTCGGATTCGATTTCTTATTTTTCATTTCTCAATTCTTATTGTTCATTATTTTTAATGTTTTATTATTTTTTTTATTTCTTATTTTTAATTTTTTACAATTAAATTCTCATTTTTCATTTTTTATGTTTCATTTTTAATTCCTTAGGGTTTAAACCCATTTAAAACATTACTGGAAGTTTTGTCTTTTTATTATTAATTTTTTCCTTTTCATTATTAATTTTTAATTTTTATATTTTACTTTTCATGTTTCTTCTTATGTTTTATTTTTAATCTCATTTTTAACTTTTAATTTTTTTTTTTTAAATTAAGTTTTCGTTTTATTTAATTTTTTATTTTTTTACAATACTTTTAATTCCTTCTGATTTCATCCCATTTAAAAAATACTGGCCAGTAAAAACTACAGCAGTTTTGCGGTTTTAGTTTTTATTATTAAATTTTCATTTTAATTTTTTATTTCAAAATATTTATTTTTTACTTCCCCTTTTTCATATTGGATTTTTGAGTTTTAATTTTTTATTATTTATTATTTATTTTTCAATTTTTACTTTTTACTTTTCGATTTTTTATTTTTCACTTCTCATTTCTCAATTCTTATTATTCATTATTTTTAATGTTTTCTTATTTATTTTTTGTTTTAAATTTTTAAATTTTTATTTTCTATTTTGTGTAAATGCTTTAAGCAATAAATTAGTTAGTGCTCGAAATGTTCAAAAACACCTATCATAAGCAAATAAGACCTTCTGAAGATGCTGCGAACCTGAATAGCCGAGTTCTTTGCCCTCCCTTTATCGCGAATTCTGATCTTTTTATTGATGGTTGTTCCATCTCTGAATCGGTGCTCGCTTAAGGATCTTTCACTGTTTCTTCTGCAGATGTGACTCTTCAAATCAAACCTGTTTAATAGACCATGCAAAATTACGATGCATAAATCAGTTCTCCGACCAATTTTGTGTTACGGATTAGAGTCGTGGACATTAAGTGAAAAAGACAAAGCCTAACTTCAAATATTTGAAAGAAAAATGTTGAGAAAAATCTACGGAGCACTCAAAGACAACAACAGCAAGATGGAACTAGGAATTGGACCGACTAATAAGAGGAGAGAATTTTGTTCGCTAAGAATCAGATTAAGCGCTAAGAATCAGATGGCGAGGTCATGTAACGAGAACGTACCCAATGAGAGCTCAATGAAAAGTAACTGACAAAACCGTAATTGATTAAAACATTTACGACAAAAGCAAAAGGTAGTTCAAAATGGATTGACGAACTCGAGGATGACATGAGAAAACTCAAAGAAACAAGTTGAAAGGATCAACCAAAAATCGTGTCAAATACAGACGTTTTTTTCAGCGTGCCAAAGCGCACACAGAGCTGTTGCGCCAAACGCTGATTATGAGATGAGGCATTATGTACTTAAAATCATCTAGAAATGGTATTTTAGCTATTATTTTTGAACTATGTTCTTCGCTTGCTGAATTTTTGACCATCATTTTCAATAAGTTATTATTATCCCATGAGTTTATTGCTGACTGGAAGAGGGTCTCCATTACACCGATTTACAAAAGGCTAATACGATTGGCGTTGCCTATTGTAAATCAATAAAAAGAATGCAATCAATTCGATACAATTTTATTGACTACTAGAAAGCACTCAGTAGAGTCTCAGATAAGGTTTTAGTAGCTAAATTAAATAATTTAAACTTCCATCTTATTTTCCTACTTTCGAACGTTAGATGATTTCTACCAGAATCTTTTTTATGCCAGAATTGCCGTCGATAATCCATATCTAGGATGGAGGTACACGCTCACTTCATAGCAGTCATTTTTATGACGATATACATTGTGTGGCTGCTTTCGGTAATCTCTCTTCAGAGTCACTTATCGCGAGTCTGATGCTAGGCATATTGGAAGCTCTGCTGTTTGTTTTATTCAATAATGACGTTGACTCCTGTTCCTCATCATCTAAATTTCTACAGAAGACCTCAAGACATACAATTAGGAATTTGCATGATTCCATTGCTCTTCAAGCTGAACTTGGTAAGCTATAGACTTGATGAACTCGATGAACGCGAAATCATCAGTTTCTATGTGAATAAGTGAAAAAAATTGGAAAAAATATTCTGTTATCCACGGGGATTTCTCTAAATAGTGAGACTGAAGTTAAGGAAGTTAATGATTTAAAAGTTCAATTATGGAACATATAATAGCGATGGAAAATTTTAATCTTATAATATTACACACGTAAATTTATCACTTATTTTGTTTCAATTTATTTTGTATAGTAAGTAGATTAAGATGCCCCTTGCTCTTCTCATTATTCCCTACAATTATTACGTAAACCCCAAATTAAAGCATAACCATCAAGTGTACGCTCAAGTGTACGCTCAAGCCCATAAGAATTTCTCATTTCATTTTTAATATCTTAATTATTTTTCCAATTTGCCTGCTTTCTAGTATCCCCTCCATAACTTCATGTGCGTACTTATTCCTTTGGTCATCAAAAATGTTTAAGGAGCTAATTTTTAATACACATTTTGTAAAAAGTGTCAGCTAACTTTTCTGCATTGCCACTCGTTCATCATCTCACGCGAAGTTAGTTGGGCAAAAAGGAAGAAGTGATAAATGACTACACGATGTGGAAGCCGGCCCAGCGAAGTCTAATAAAAATGATGTTAGGGCAAGTTGAAAACAATTTTTTTCGCGGAGCAGATAAGTTGTAGGAAAAATTTAGATTGAAAGCGAAATTGCGAATGTGAAAGTTGTAGGACAGCCGGTGGCTTGGGTAGTAGTAGAATTCGCAGAATTATAAGTAACGAAGTTAATGAGTTGCGAATGCAAGCTGAAGTTGCAATAAGCAGATAGAGGAAGAAAAAATACAAAAAAAAATGTTAATCATTAACTTAGAATTTTTCAAGCTCTTTATTTATAGATACGCGTGTACAATCTTGAAAGGTGCCTAGACCTGAATTTCTCATCCAATTTGTGGTGCGCATTTTTGTGGGTTGCTGAAGATGAAGAACGAAATATTATTTTTAAGAGCAGTTTTTTAATGGCAGAATTACGTTCGAAGGCTTGCCACTACCTGCCGCGAGCGCCGGATGGGCTACGTTAGGTAAGATTAGCTTACAGCGGCAGGCTTCTCACATATCCAGGATGGAGGCACACATTAACGTAGGCAGGTATTTTTTGTTTGAAAATTTAAACATTAAACATTGAGCAGCGATAATTCAGTCATATGACGTAGGAGGATGTGCTCCTAGCTAAGCAGGTAAGTTGTATTTTCCCTCTTGAAGCTAATACGAATCCACACATTGGTTCTGTAGTCTATAGTTTTTGTTGCTCGAGGAAATTTTCACGAGATCAGAGTTTGCAGAATCATATTGATATTATAGATGGATGTTCTAAAAGATGATCACCCGCACCACACTGGAGTGAGCTAGCATCCTTACGAGCCATCAAGCTCAACTAAGTAAAGTCATACATTGGCTCATCCAGAGTCTTAAGTAACGCTAGCACCCAGTCTATTCGGTTTCTCACTTTCACTGAGCTATTTAGTATTATTTTAGAATAGCGTTGCCATATCAATGTTGATTACAATGTTTGAACTTTTTGGCATATTGTGAAGGTGGATGTTTGCTTTGAAAGCAAAGATTTCTGAAAGTTTTCCTGAACTTCATTTCATATAAAAAATTAAAAACAATATTTTTGTGTGGGTATCAAATATTGTAATAAAGATAAAGACGGACTTAATGTGAAGAGGTGCACGAAATATTAAAAAAAAAACCTGGGAACACCAACAGAACTTTTTTAAAGAGCTATGATTTTTTATTAATATTATGAAAAATATGCTAGCTTTCTTAGGATATAAGAAACTTATAATTAATTTTGCATTTTAACTAAATTTAGTATTTAGTTTTTTATAATGTAGTCTTGTTTAGTTTTTTTTTTTTAATGTAGTTTTTACCAAAAATCTGGTGAAATCCATAAAATTTGTTGAAGGAGCTATGGTTTAAATTAAAATTCATGCAGCAAACTTACAGCTAATTTTGAATCCTAACAAAATTTAGGTGTATATACTATTTACGAAAAATCTGGCAATGCCTTCCTTAAAAAAATGTTAAATAGCTATGTTAGTTTCTGAAAATTTTTCCACATCAATTTTCAGAAAATAAATTTTGGATGCTAACAAAATTTTTTGGTAATGTAACATTTACCAAAAATCTGGCCACTCCAACCGAACAAAGTTTTAAAGAGCTATGGTTTTATTAATATTATGCAAAAATTTGCTTGATTTATTAAGATATAACAAGCAAAAAATTAATTTTGCATTCTAAATAAATTCTATAAATTTTTTTTGGAGGAACAATGGTTTTAAATTAAAATTAAAATGACTAACATAAAACTAATTTTTAATTCTAACAAAATTTGATGGTAATGCATTATTTACGATAAATCTGGCAATACCATCCCTAAAAAAAGTTTAAAGGAGCAATGTTATGAAAATAAATATGACAACTCTGAAATAAATAAATTTTTTGGATGCTAACAAAATTTATTTGTAATGCAATATTTACCAAAAAACCGGCAACCCAATTTATTTAATATTTGTAAGTAACTTTGTTATAATATATTATAAAAATTGATATGATAAATATAAAATTAATTTTAAATTCTTTTATTACAAAATTTATTTAAAATGTGAAAATGTATTAAAATGTACAAAATGTATTTATAAAAAATCTGGCAACTCCACTCTTTAAAAAATTGTAGGCAGCTATTTCGTTTTTGAAAATTGATTTGGCAAATCTCAAGTTAATTTTGAATTCTAACACAATTTACTTAAAATATAATATTTACGAAAAATCTGGCAACCTCATTCATTAAAAAATTTTAAGTAGCTATTTTGTTTTGTGAAAATTGATGTGCCAAATGTCAAATTAATTTTGAGTTCAAACAAAATTTACTTAAACTATGAGATTTTCCAAAAATCTGGCAAACCCATCCATAAAAAAGTTTGTAAGCTATGTTATTTTATGAAAATTCATATCACCAATATAAAGTTAATTTTGAACTCCAATAAAATTTATTGTATTTGTAATGATAAATATTATATATCAAAAATGTGGCAACCCCACCCAATAAAATTAACTAGTAGCTATATTGTTTTTCGAAAATTGATGTAGTAAATCGCAAATTAATTTTGAGCTAAAACAAAATTTACTTAAAATTTAATATTTACCAAAAATCTGGCAATACCATCCATACAAAATTTTTTTGTAGCTATGTCATTTTATGAAAATTCATATGACAAATCTAAAATTAATTTTGAGTTCTAAGAAAATTTTTTTGTAATGATGTATTGACCAAAAACCTGGCAACCCCATTCATTAAAAATTAACGAGTAGCTAGCTATGTTGTTCAATGAGAATTGATGGGACAAATGTCAAAACAATTTTCGAATTCTAACAAAATTTATTTCTAATGTAATATTTACGAAAAATCTGGCAACCCAACCATTGAAAATTTGTAAGGGCTATGTTAGTTTATGAAAATTCATGTGAAAACCTCAAAATAATTTTGAGTTCTAATAAAATTGATTTAAAATGTAATATTTACCAAAAATCTGGCAACCCCACATGTATTCAATTTTTTAAAATCTCGTTATTTTTTCAAATTACTTTTGAGTTTTAACAAAAAATTTTAGTAATGTAATACTTACTCAAATCTGGCAACCCTATACATATAAATTTTTATAAACATTTTTCTAATAGGTATACTGTATCAGCTGAGCTGAGTCAAATTAAAGGCAAAATTCGCACGTTCCGTTGTATTCATTGAAACTTTCCGTACGTTCCATAAGAATTTTTTCATAATAGGAGTCGAGGGACCTTCAAGTTGATACATGCAAAGAGAGAGGAACTAACTTCTGTTGTATGTATTTCTTACATTCAGGCAGAATTTCATGGAATTAAAGCTTGATTGAGCCTCATTATAAAAGTTTCTGATTACTTTCAATTGTTTTTAAAATTACCAGCTACGCGAAGTATACACTCGGCTCTCCTTAAATTATGGATTTTAAAACCTGAAAATGTCGGCGCTTCTCTTTTGAAAATCGTCCTCAACCAAAGCTGCATTTGCTGGTGAAGAATTGCGTTTTCTTTCACAAATTTAGGCCAATAATTTGCAGAAAATATACCAAAACCAGTTTGTGAATTTTCATAAATTAGTTACTAATAAGTATAGTAAATATCTTTACCAGGCATTTGCTTCAGTAGACAACCTCGTAAATACAGAGCTGCAGCATCTCTTATTCACTTTCGCTCCAACTTTCTTTTAACCAACTCCATGGCAGGCAGACAACTCCATCAGGCTAAGTGGCAAGCAGCAAGCAATAAGTTGTGAGTAAAGCGATGCCAATTTACTTTACAAGTGAATTTAGTTGATGAATTTTTAACGTAAAAGCGCCAATTTCGTTGAACATTTCCGCCAGCAGTCAAATTTGAAAAACTGCGCTTCCTTCCATTACCAACGTCCATTACTCTACAACTTAAATTTTCAATTGTCACTTGCTGTACTCTGCTGCACTCTCTTTGCTTCGCTGCCATCACCACCACTGTAGCTGATAATTTTCTTTTGCACTTCTTTTGTACTCTCCATCCATCTCTCAAAGCGCACTTTAGTTTCACTTGACTTTGACTTAGCTCGACTGACTGCGGCTGCTTACTTTTCATGTTAAACTATGGATATGGGCGTTAGTCTTGTCCTTTTAAAATTTTTTTTTTGTTCTGGCTGTCGAGTTTTTCACTGCTTCATTTTTTTTAGTGCTGCTTTTTGTTCGCTCACATTTTTTTTCTCTCTACTTATTATAAATACTCGCAGTCTTTGCAGTTGTTTTGTATTTAGTTTGCTTTGGATTTTTAATTTGCGCGCCAACACGAATTCGCGCTGTCCGCGTTGGTCAGGGGGCGACCGCGCGTGTGGTAGTGGTGGCGGTGCTTGAAGGGCGTGTGCGACGCGTATAGTCATTTATCCTGCAATTAATCATGATTACGAGAGTTGTTCTTGCTGTTGTTTGTTTTTACGCAGTTTTAGTTGCTTTTCTTGTACTTTTTTTCGCTAGCTGTTGCTCCCATTGAGTTTATCGCATTGCTTCTCCCACCCACTCCATTAAGTTTTACTTAGTTGAGGCTGTGTTGGGTTTGGCTTATTTTTATTTTTTGATTTCTATTTTTATTTTTTCTTTAATTTTTAAATTCCGTTTTTCTGTCTCTGATCCTTCCGGCCTTTTATTTTTCATCGCCATCTCCATAGCTTTTAAATACTCGTCTGTTTGTGTGCGTTGCTTTGCCAACGGTGTGAAAGTGTGGGTGTGGCGACTGCGTTGGTTTGCTGTTGGACTCGTGGTTTCTTATTATTTACTTGATTCAACTTAAGTTTGTTTGGTCTTCACCAAGGCTTTATAGGTTTTAAAATTTATCTAAAATATTTTCTTCCGAAGACGTTGTTGTTGTTACTTTCACGCAGCCGTTTTGCTTTGTCGTGTTGTGCGAAATAATCCGAAGAAATATTTGTCAATATTAATTGATAAGAAATTTATTTTTGTGGTTCCATTTTTTTCGAACATATTTTTTTATTTTCGATATATCTTCAACTGAAGAAATATTATAAAAAAATGAATTTTGTCTGTTGTTGCTGAAACAAAAGTTTTCCGAAAATGAAAAATTCATTCATGCTGCTAAACCACCCAAGCGATTTCGAGTGAGGCTAACAAATTGCAGCAGTATTTTTTTCATTCTCTAGCTGGTTGATGCTAATAATAAAAAAAACCAAGTGAAACCTAATTCTCTGTTTGATATTTCAGACGCGAAGAAGCTTTCATCTCCCTTTTCCACGGCATTGAGTTTGGTAGGCTGAAGTATTTCATTTCTTGACTAAGGACATTTCTACGAGTACGGCAATAAAAAGTTAATTTACACCATACAGCAATTTAGGGCCATTACCTGTGCCGGAATTAAATAAATTTAAGTTGAAACTACTAGGGTCAAGTGGTAATAGTTCCAGAGCATTTTGCATTCTCAAGTAAAATTTTCTTTTTAAAGGCGATTTTATTTTTGAATTATGTATCTGAACGCTTTTCGGAAAAATGGAAAAAGTGGCTAAAATATATTATGTACTTATCTAAGTGAGTCACCTAGTTTGGATATGTCAAGAAAGATTTCACAATGGATGTTTACGTAGGTTATTTCACCCATTATCTCCATTCATAAGTGTCCAAAAAGTTAACCCTTTTTGAGAAATTCGAAAAGCAATGAAATTGCGAAGTCACTTGCCGAAGATTCGTGCTCGGACCACAGGTTTCAATGTGGCGAGGAGGCACAAATGCCATTGCCCTCCAGAAACCCCAGGGAAACAGACTGGCAAAAGCTTAGGGGGGCGATGCGGGGCTTTGACGTGACCCCACCAAGACCTCGGAAAGAACAGGGGATTGAGGTGGCAATTGAGAGACTCAGCGCTGCCTTAGTTAAATGTTTTGAGTCAGCCTGTCCAATTCGACCTCTTCTTGATCGGACACCCGTTCCGTGGTAGAACCGAGAGCTCCAAACATTGAGGCATGAGAGGAGAAAACTTCTAAACCGGGCCCTCAAGACTAATCTTGTTGAAGAACCTAGTTCGCGATTCGAAAAGGGCGGTATTCAAACTCTGATTGACATGGCGAAATTGGTTAGAATTCTGAAAAGGGATCCAACCGCAAAGCTGGGATCACCTAGGAAATATGATGGCTCCTTTACGGAGAAGCAAAGTGAGACATTCAGCTTGCTGATGGACTCTTAATTTCCAGAAAATCAGATAAGCATTGGCCGGCAACAGCCCTTATCGAAAGAGGCTGTTGTCAGAGCTGCTACACTTTCTCGGCGTGACTAGTACGTTGCCAGATCTGTGGTGAATGAAGCCGCCATTCGATTTGCCATCGAGTCTTTTTGGCGGCTACAAGTGCCCCGGACCAGATGGAATTTATCCTGCCATGCTGAAGGAAGCCATAGAGTACGCGACTGTAGCCCCGAAGAAAATCTTCACTGCATACCTGGCACTGGCTTATATACCACGCTTGTGGAGCATGGAGAAGGTCGCTTTCATCCTTAAGGTTAGGAGAGATGACTCCACTAGCCCCAAAACCTTTAGATCTATCAGCATAACCTCTTTCATGCTGAAAAGTCTCGAGCGGCTAGTGGAGTTGCATATGCGTTCATCATCTCTCTTTATTTCAGCATGCCTATTAAAGCGGAAAATCCTGCGAGTCGGCACCAGAAAACCTTGTTGCTAGAATAGAGCGGGCCATCGACAGGGGGAATACGCTATGGGCATTTTTTGGATATAGAGGAGGCTTTTGATAATGCCACTTTCGACAGTATTTGCAGCTATCTGCTGGTGTCATCCGGAGTTAATAGAGGTTGCCCCCAAGGTGGTGTGCTGTCTGGTGCATGTTGATCGATCCTCTGCTCACCACCTTAAATGGAGCTGGAGCCTACATTATGAACACTGTAGAAAAGTACAGAAAACACTGAATACGATTGACACTTGGTGATGTGCGAATGGGCTATTGGCAAACCCTACCAAGACTGGTATTGTCCTAAGGAGTCGGCCTAAGGAGTCGGAATGCAGCTTTCCATAGTAATCAAATACCTAGGAATAATCTCCGATAGTTGGCTTCCTTGGAAGTCACACGTTGAAACAACGACACTCAAAGCTCTGTCAGCCCTCTGAGAGTGAAAATGTGTATTTGGAAAAGCGTGGGCTCTTTATGCAAGCAAGATTCTATACATAGATCTACACGGCTATGATAAGACCTATTTTCACCTATGCATCAGTGGTCTGGATGAGTAGACTCTCTCTCGTGGGAGTCAGGAGGACCTTATCGAGACTTCAACGCACTGTGACCATCTGTGATTGGTTTGCCACCACTTGACGCTTTCATCCAAGGAGAGGCTTTCAAGGCCATCTGCAGGCTGATGGGAACTGGTACGGCCCCTGTCCGGGATTGGAAAAGAGAGAAGGCATGGACTTCGATCCAACGATTCTCTCCTTGCCCCTAGACTCCATGCCATCAAGAGTTGTACTTGAAAAGAGATACAGTGTGGTGCTGCCGGAGGCTCAGTTGTGGTAAAACTCTAAAAATGAGCCCGGCAAACACTGTTTTCGTATTTTCAGGGATGGTTCCAGGGCCGAGCATGGATCCGTACAGTACGATGAGAGGCAGATCTATATGGGTCTGCAGCGACAGCCGAGCTGCGCTCATGCCCTTAGACAGCTCCCAAACACATCAGGGGTAGTAGAGTCCTGTAAGTCCAGGCTGAACTATGTCGGTAGGCATAATAGCCTGGTGCTAGCGTGGGTCCCGGGACACGTGGATATCGAGAGTAATAAGACCTCTGACTCTTTAGATCTCTGACTACGGGCCAAGGAAGTTGGTCTTCTTGTCATTAAGGAAAGGGAACTGTAGGCAGCTGGTTTGTCTGATAACGAGCCACTTTCTATGAGCGAAGCACATGGAAAAGGTAGGCATATCAGCAGTGCGCTTTTCCCAGCATGTGTGGAGGAGGATGAGACGACGGACCACTTTCTGTGCGTATGCCCAGCTTTCAATCGAATCAGGCTTGAGGCTTTTGTCACTGATGTGTTAAGAAGTTACCACCTTGGCTCCTTGGCACAACAAGATCTACTCAGATTCCTTCGGAGGTCGAGTAGATTTAGAGAAGAAAAAAAAGTTCACATGTGTGAAATATGACGCCATTTTCAAAAATTATAAATCTTCCGATAGAGTGACTAAGTTTGCGCCACCTTCTATAAAACAAATAAGCGCAAATCGCTCTATAAAATTTGCGCTCTTTTAAATACATTTCAAATAATAAGAATACGGTCAATGGAAGTGGTATGTATTTTCCAAAATGAAACTAGTTTCAAACTAGTACCCTGCGGGGTACTTGGATTGCAATATCCCCCAGCGTCAAGGGGCTGCATTTTCTTTCGCATACACACACACACACATACACACACACACCTAGAAAACAATTAATCACAACGTGTCTTGCATATTTAATTGCGTAAACGTGATTTTTGTGTTTTGTTTTTTTCGTATAGTTCTTAGGAACATATACATGTGAGCATTACACACATACATACACGCATGCATGCCGTAGAAAGCGCTTATAAGAAGTTATTATATATGTAAGCTTCTGAGCAATATGTTATTTTATGTAGAAGTTTTTCCTCCTAATGGCGGCAGAGTGAGGCAGGCGTTTAGGTGAAAGCAGCATAGACTAAATTGAAGCAAATAGTTTGGCCTTTTTAGTTGACTTTTTTCCAATTCTTGCTTTGCCATCTCATGTTTTGCGCTTCTTATTTGTTTGTAGGTGTGCGTGAATGTGTAAGTGTGAAGGTATGCATGTACGTGTAACATATGTATGTGTGCTTACTGTAGGTTGGTCACATTGAATTCACGTAACCTGACAACAAAGGATAATTGGATTATAAGGCTGCAAGTGGGAGGTACCGGAGTAGAAGGCGATTTCCAATAATTGTTTGGAGTGAAAAAATTTCACAATTTATAATGAGTTTATCATCAATGTTGGCATTCGCCGCATATGTTGCAATAAGCTGGTAATTTTTTTTAATAGATTTTCTTTTTGAACAAATTCCTGCATTAAAAGGTAAAAGTCAGTGCTTTTATCTAATATTTTAGCTTTTGAAATTTAATTACATTTAATTTTTATATTGTCTGTGGAAATAATAACCTTATTTTTGTAGTGAGGAAAAATTTGCTTTGAGTGCTGAAGAGGAAAATTTTAATTGGAAATACAAAGCCCACAATAACTCGTATACATATATGTATTTATATGTATATGGAATCAGTGACGCAGAAATATTTTTGAATCGTGTTACCACCTAATTTTAATAGCAAAATAGAAATTTATCAAAAAAAAATGTTATTAAATATTAGAAAATTAGTCACAAAATATTCAAAAGAGTGAAAAAAACTTCAACTTAAAAAGATTTTTGTATGGCGTTGTCACTTAATTTTCAATGCAAAATTGTAATTTATTATGCAGTTGCATCAGTTGTTAAAATAGGAGTAAATATGATGATGAGAAATGCTTCAATGAAAGACAAATTTTTATTGTTGTTGCCACTTAGTTTTTATTTCAGAAGCTCATATAATTGCTTTCTAATGTAAGGAATGAATATGTGTAGATTCCCAGTGCAATGAAAACTTTCTTGCAAAAGTATTTCTGAATCGTGTTACCACCTAATTTAAAAGCAAAAAAGATATTTAACACAAAAATTTAATCACATACTAAAAAGTGAGTACCAAAATATTCAAAAGAGTGAAGAAATCTTGAACTAAAAAATATGTCGTATAGTGTTCCCACTTAACTTTCAATGCAAAAGTAGAATTTATTATGTAGTTGAATGAATTATTAAAATAGGAGTAAATATGGTGATGAAAAACGCTTCAATGAAAGACAAATTTTTACAGGTGTTGCCACTTAGTTTTTATTTCAGAAATTCATGGAATTGCTTTCTAATATAAATCATATCTATGCCATATGAACAAATATGAAAGTTCTAATGTATATTATCGCAACTAAAATAAGACTTATAATTTGACTTTCGTTTCAAAAATATATTTTTGGTGATTTATTTAATGCATTTGATTTTATAAGCAGGCCAATTTTCTTTACAATTTTCACATTTGTTCATAAGGCATAGCTGCATGTGCTTTATATTAGAAAGTAATTCCACGACTTTCTAAAATAAAAACTAAGTGGCAACTCCTCTAAAAATTTTCTAAAGCGTTTTTCATCATCATATTTACTCCTATTTTAATGATTAATTCAATTGCATAATAAATTACACTTTTGCATTGAAAGTTAGGTGGCAATACTATAAAACAAATTTTTTAATTGAATTTTTCTTCACTCTTTTGAACATTTTGATACTCATTTCTTCATATTTAATTAAATTTTTGTGATAAGTATCTGTTTTGCTTTTAAATTAAGTGGTAACACTATTCAGAAATACTTTTGCAGCAAAGTTTTTATTGCACTGGAATTCTACACATATTCATTCTTTATATTAGAAAGCAATTCCACGACTTTCTGAAATAAAAACAAAGTGGCTACTCCTTTAAAAATTTCAATTTCTTTGACGCATTTTCTATCATCATATTTACTCCTATTTTAAAAATTAATTCAACTGCATAATACATTACACTTTTGCATTGTGAGTTAAGTGGCAACACCATAGAATATATTTTTTTGTTTAAGTTTTCTTCACTCTTTTGAACATTTTTGATACTCATTTCTTAGTATTTAATTGAATTTTTGTTATAAATATCTGTTTTGCTTTTGAATTAGGTGGTAACACTATTCATAAATATTTCTGCAATAAATATCTCATTGCACATGTGCTCTACCAATATTCATATGAACATATTTCACACTTAGTTCGAAGCTTTACAAGTCTAGTAAAAAAATAAAACAAAATAATTATTTTTTAGTAATTCATTAAGCCCAAGTTAGTAGATGAATAGTTAAACGATGTTACCATGTATTACTAAAATATTCGTATTTAGATATTTATTTTAATTAATGCCAGTTTTTTTATTAATTTAATATTTTATTTAAGTTTTGCAAGCAACTCATATCTTTCCTTAAAATTATATGGCAACACCATCCGAAAATTACTTTTATTAAATTTTCTTAAACTCTATTCGTTTGATACTTGCACGTATTTCAACAACTAATTTGCCTGTGTCACGTGTTTTTACATTTGCGATAAGAATTAGGTGGCAACTCTACCAAAATAATTCCTTTTGTATTCGATTTTTTTAAATAACTCTGTTTAGATACACTTACTTTCATAATTATTTTATTTAGTTTACAATAAATGCATAAAATTTCCTTTAAAAATTAAGTGGCAACGCTAACTACTAAATTTTTTACCGCTATACCCTAAATACTATTTTTAGCATTTTTGCTCACAGTCTTTTTTGACGCATTTACTTTTGATATTTTTATCTTGGGATTAAATGTGTCAAAAGTTTTTCTATGTGATAAAAATTAGGTGGCAACGCTAGCAAGAAAATATATTTTTAGCTTGAGTTGTTGTCAATACATTTGCTTGGATAACCATTTCGTAATATTTGCCGCTGTTTTTCAAAAAGTTACTCTTAATGAATACAAAATAGGTGGCAACACTCTGCTGCAAAAATTTTAAGCAGAAAACATTGTACCAATATATAAACTTCTAAATAAATAACTTTCAAGCTTTTCAATGTTTGGAAGATTTGTTCTACGTTTTACCCTTTAACCTTGAATGAGGATCCCAATGACCTTGTGCCGAAAAAAACGTGAGTTAAGTTTTTAGTTTCTTTCAACAGAAATTAATTATTTCAACATTAAATATTTTCATTTACGACCTATTGAACGTCTTCAAATGTTTACCATAGTTTATTCATTTTACTACCAGTGTATTTCCAGCCGATTTGGGAGTTTATGAGATTCCATATCCATGGTGCAAAAAGAAATGCCCACACTTCAAACTTAATAGCAGGCAGAAAGTGAAAAGGGCTCGGGTCATCCACCTAGTGGGTAATATTCCTGGGTATGCTCATAATGACTCACCGCGACTTTATCTCTCTAGCTCTTTGTGCGAATAAATTCCATCGAGTTGTTCCATGTTCATTCCAGTGTTCTGGGATCGAAAACTTTTGTTCATGTTACTTATATTATTTAAAGTCTAATTTGATGGAGCTCCTAAGAAAGTAGCATTTGTGGCTTTTAGAGCTTAAACATAACTTGCTATAATATTTGTTTTATATTATCCGAAATTAAATGGTTATCATTACTATTGAAAATAAGTTTTTATTTATTTTTTTTTTTATTTATTTGAAAGAGTAGCAACTAATTAATAATTATTACGCTTATAATATTACAGCGCTGGCTACCAGAGCCTTCGGCTTATTGCTAAAAGGAAAAAATAGTCTAATAGGATTTAAAAATATTTGAAGTTATTGGCAAATGCATGCCTGATGGTACTCATGTTCATTCGTACTAACATGTGTGTGTAACATCGTATTTACGATTAAGCGCATAGATGTACGCCCGTATATTCACTAACGAACATTTGTACCATGTCCAATAAGGATTGTTTACATACATATATTATATTAAAAGTAATATGATATATACAAGAAAAAATAATGTGTGCTACACTGCGTATACGTACTGCCGCAGTACTGCCTGTTGTTTTAACGGAGAAAAATTGCGTATGCTTCAAGATTCAATGATTAAAAGTACCTCACTTGTGACATTCGAATTCTGACACGCCCTTACAAAAGGTAGGAATTTAAGAAGATCGAAGTAAATGGAAAAATTAAATACTTTTTTGGTAAAAATGGTAGCAAAAATGTTTGTTTTTGCTTAAATTATAGATGAGACAAACGGAAATTGCCAGGAATGACATAAAAAAAAAGGTTATTAAATTAAACCCAGAATATTTTGTGAATTAATTTTTAAATTCAAAACTGATCACGAAGCTGGGAAGTTTCTTTGATACAAGAAGCGGATTCATCATAAATTTAGCTGACTAAAAACAAGCTGGCGGCCGCCATGGCCGAATGAGTTGGTGCGTGACTGCCATTCGGAATTCAGAGAGAGAACGTCGGTTTGAATATCGGTGAAAGATCAAAATTAAGAAAAAGTTTTTTCTAATAGCGATCGCCGTCGGTAGGCGGCAGGTGTATTTCTGCCATGAAAAAGCTCCTCATAAAAAATATCTGCCGTTCGGAATGAACTTCAAATTGTAGGTTCCTCCATTTGTGGGACAATATCAAGACGCACACCACAATAAGAGAAATATAAACATACCCACACCTTACTTTACTACACTTTGCTCACGTAAATTTGGAGTTTTGAGTCCCAAGTCGCGATTATTCTTACATTCCTAACTACTTGACAAATTACCCCGGGCACGAAACACCAAATGATAGAAAATGTTGCTTGTTATAGCGGTCACTCCTCGATAGGCAATGGCACACCTCTGAGTGTTTTACTGCCATGCAAAACTTCTCATAAAAAACTATCTGCCATCCGTAGGCTGTGATTAATTAAACATTGCTAAATGAGTTCTTGTTTTTTTAAAGTAACCTAGTAAGTGTTCCGCCGACCTATATTTGAAAGCCATCGAGCTCAAATTGTCAAAACGTCCATATTTCACGTTCATTGCCCCAAAAAGGTGATATTCTGATTTAAGCTGAATGTCAGTATGTTTTCCATATTGTTTTAGTTATGGACATACCGAGCAAGTTCTTGTGCTTATACACCCTTTCTAAAACAAAATGTTTTACTAAAAATTTTAATATTCTATCACTTTTGCTAAAAATTTCTAGAGTTAGCAACCCAGTGTCTTGCTAAAGGAGCCGATTGGTCAAGAGGGAATGAGAAAGCTGGCTGCTCACTTGGCAAACCTTTTATTATTCTATTATGCTTATGCTTTAATTTGAAATTTTATTGTTTTTAAAATTGTTCAGATTTTTAATCGAATTAAATCTTCAGCTTATGATTTCCATTGGCTTCCGTATTATTCGCCAAACCCATAATATTAAGTGTCATTGTTTTATTAAGATAAAAATTAAGTTGTAAGAAAATGGCAAAGACATTTTAATTTCATAATTTGCTTCAGTTGTGCTTTAATGAGAAACAAAAATAATTATAATAATTGGCGCGTACTCTTCTATTAGGTCTTTGACCTAGCTCCTCCTTCTATTTGTGGTGTGCATCTTGATGTTGTTCCACAAATGGAGTGCCCTACAGTCTTAAACCAATGTTTGTCCTTGCCTATCGAGGGCGAATTCTACTAGAAAAAACTGTTTCTAGCATTTGATATTCATGCACGGAGATTCAATCCTACGCAGCGATCCTTCGGCTATGGCAGCTAAGAGCTAACAAAATATTTAAGATTATTTTTCAAACTTTCATTTGGTCGCCTGAGCCACTCGAGGGCTGAGTAGCATAAAGGCTATAAATTCGAGGGTTATGATTTTGATTTAAATTTTTTGTACGAAAAGGCACTCTCTATTCTTGCTGTATAAAAAAAATTCTTTTAAAATGACAAAAGTGGTTAAAATTTTGGAAAAGAACTGACACTCAATTCACAAATTAAGTGGGCAGCTATGCCTAAGCTGCTCCAGCTTGTATGCGTCACTGAATTATTATTATTTCGAGTGTTTGAGGACCATTTAAATAGAATATTCAGAATCAATTATTAGTATAAAATGGCCATTTGTGACCTAAAAAGATATATTGTGCAGCCATATAGCCTACTCAATCAGTTCTAGTTTGCGCTCACGTAAAAATACTCTTTTAAAGCTGTTGTTTACCACGCAGAAAGGTTCAGGGCCAATGAAGGGAGTGCTTGCACTCTTTTTCGCTAAAGACTTTGCCATCTCAATCCCTTTGTGTCCTTCATTTCCCAGTACCCACATCAGAGCAACAAAGTTTCTTGATGCTAGAATTTCGACAATTTTAAAACACTCCAAGACCCACTTTGATTCGATTAGATCAGTCAGAGAAAATGTTGACATTGGCACCACGCGCCTCTACGAAGACATTCTCTGGCACATAGCTCTAAGGAGTGAACCTCCACCTGAAAAATGCAAGTCATTTTTCTCATTGCTATTGCCTTTTTGATGAGTGCTGTGACAATTCCAGCCTCGGCATTGCCGTCTTCCATTTTGAACCCTTCAGCGAACTACACCAGTGCGCCCTGTTTGAAAGATATTTCATTATTTCTTCACGCTGAGCGATCACTGATGACCACTTTGAAATTCTTAGTGAATTCTTGTTTTCTTTCCAACTTTTCGCAAACCATCAGGCACGAAGAGTTCAGGATTAAACACAGAATTCTTGCATGCCCTGTAAGATTGCCTTCATTAAGATGAAGAATCAATTAAGGGAGAACTAGGAAAAAAAAGTTACATATTTTCTTTTGTGGAATATTAATTTTTTTTCGAAAAAAAGCGACCTTATAAACAGATATGCATGAAGCTCTTTAATGAAAGTATTTTCGCACACACTATTTTTAATATGGCATATAATTTAAGGTGCCATTCGATGTTTTTTTTTTTGCAAATGTTCGGAGTGTATTTTTAAATTTAAGGGAGTCACTTTTAAATATAAAATTCGTTAAGTTCCTTGTACAAAAATTTCTGTTTTCTAGGCAGTTAAGTGAACCTAAAGATTAACTTAACCAATACCCAGAATACTAAGTATACGTCTCAAGGGAAAATTTCGATGTAAATAAGATTTAGTTCGGTAGATCTTTAACCCTAGAAGGGTACTGTGAGTAAAATTTACTCACATAAGGAATAGATTTGTTCGTAAATCTGCAGGTTGGCCACACTGAAAGTCAAGCCACTAGCAGTGCTTGGCCCACTCTGTCATTAGTCGGCTGCCGCAAGCATTGAATGGTGTTGTTTGATTTATCGCGCTTGTGGACAATTTAAAAAAAGTTAGTGAGTAAAATTTACTCATTTGTACCCTTTACGTACTAAATTGTGTGAGTCAAGTTTATTTATCAGTAACTTACTACGTGTCTAAAAAATATATTTTGTGCTGAATTATGACAATTATTTTTATGTTTTGTATTACGTTACCGTAAAGAAAACTACAGAGCATACAAATGGCAGGTCGCGGGCTATCAGAACAAAATAGTTTGGATGCAATACTTGAACTAGAATCTGAGGAAGAAGACAATTTGGAGTTGGAGCTTTGTAACTTTGATGAGGATTCTTGGGACAGTGTTGCAGATCCGGAATATCAACCAGAACCGGAAGAATTAAATGATGTCGAAGAAAATTTGATACAAGGAATCATAAATGCAGACGAAGCTGGAAAGGAAGAAAGGGAGAAAACACCTGGAAACAGCAAACGTAAGAAACAGAAACTTATTGAGGGGAGAAGAAATGAAAGATCAGCTGCCCAAGAAATTCGTGAAACAGAAGAGGTAATTACAATTATTACACCTAGTACCAACAATCTGATCGGAAAAGATGGAACTTTTTTTGGAGTAAGGAACATGTTGCTGCGCTAGGTCAAAAAACTCCCTCAAAAAATATTGTTCACATTCGCCCTGGTCCAACAGCAAATGCAAAAAATTCGTTGTGCCCTGCCAGCTGCTTCAAACTGTTTTTTACCGCAGACATATTGGAAGAGATTTTGGTTTATACAAATAAAGAAATAAACATTCAAAGGGAGAACTATAACGATAAATCTCACGCGGTTTTGTCAAATTTAGAAATGGACGAACTTGAAGCATTTCTTGGTTTGTTAGTCTTGTCCGCTGCTCTCAAAGATAATCACTTGACAACACATATGATGTTTGACACTACCTACTGTGGGGAACCACGCCTGAAAGAAGGCAACCATGCCTGAAATTTATCCGAAATTGTCTAAGGTTCGATGACAAAGAAACAAGAACTGCTAGAAGAGAAATGACCAAACTAGCTCCAGTTTCTTCTATCTGGGACAAACTTCTAAACAATTGCAGAGTGAACTATAACTGGAAGCTATATAACCATTGATGAGCAACTAGTTGAATTTAGAGGCAAATGACCATTTAGGATGTATATTTCCTCTAAACCCAACAAGTATGACATCAAAATTGTCTTGTCTTGTGATAGTGGAACAAAGTATATGTTGGATGCCACTTCATTGTTTATATTTCATGAGGATTTGACAGTTGTATCATACAAGCCCAATAATAATAAACTTGTATTATTGGCGTCTAGCATGCACAGTACGGGTAGTATTCATGAGACGACTGGAAAACCAGAAATAGTGCATGTGTACAACTCAACAAAAGGAGGAGTTGACAGTTTTGACCAGATGTGCCAAAACATTAACCATGGCAGGAAAACCAGAAGGTGGCCTCTAGCATTTTTCCAAAATATGATGAACATAGCTGCAATAAACGCATACATCATTTACGCGCACAACATGTGTAGCCGTGGGCAAAAGCCAGAATCCCGACTTAATTTTATGTTATCTCTACACAAGGAGTTAACGGAAGGATTTCAAAGTAAAAGATTAGCAACTAATACAAACATGAGCTTGGCGTTGAAAAAATCCATTCAGAATAATGTAGGCGCAAGCCAAGAGGCCCATAGTGCCGGAGAATACCAAAAGGGGCCAAGAAAGTACTGTAATTTTTGTAGTTATACCAAACGTAGATACACCACCACTTATTGCAATTGTGGATTAGCTATTTGCGTTGAACATTTACAAAAAAAGTGCCCTGAATGTGCTTGAAAAACAATTTTTATGTATTCATAATCGTCAAAAATCAATAATAAAGTATTATTTTTGCTTATTTTACATATTATAATAAAAAATTACACTTATATTATATGCTGGCTTTAAATTTTTTTCATTTAAAACTACTATTTTACAAAATAAATCAGACAATAACGTAAAAATTCTGAAGTGAGTAAAATTTACTCATCGGTACCTATAAGCGCCTACAATTTAACCGTACCCTTCTAGGGTTAATAAATCTAAATCATATTTTCCGATTTATACTATCAGCGAATTCAGAGAACTTGAGAAATATTTGTTTAAGTTGTATTTCAAAATTCTTAGTTTTTAGGCATATTTCAAAAAAGAAAAATGGATTCAGGTATAATTTTTTGAAGTTAGAATTTTATAGCAGTTAAGTGAATAAGACACTAAAGCTAGAGGCACTGAATCGTGAGACAAGTAGGAGGTAATTTTTTATGGTATTTAAAAGGGAAAGATAAGATTTTGCTAAAAGTGGTTATTGAGAGAGTCGGATTTTAATTCATTTATTTAAATTAGTAAAGCAAAGGGTAAAATTATTACAGAAATATAATAAAGATTGGCTAAAAAGGAAATCAATAAAGAGACAAAGTATTACAAAAACAATTTAAAAACTTTTACTAAATTTTTTAAAAATTTAATTTAAACTTTTACTAAAATTTTTTTATTAAAAATTAAGGTTCTTAAACACTAAAAATATTGTTGTTTTTGAAATTTAAATTCCATTTTTTTTTTTAATTACAAAGAAATGTTTGTTTTGTTTGAAATTATGATAATTTAACCTAACAAATTAAATTAAAAAAAAGTCTGAAACATTTTTTTAAATTAAAAAAAAATTGTTAAAAATTAAAAGTTTTTTAAACTTTAAAATATTTTGCTACTAAATTTTTTAAAATAATTTTTTAACAAGGTCTGAATTTATTTTTTTAATTAAAAATTTTTTAAATAAAAAAAAAATTTTGTTATAAATTAAAAATCTTTTAAAATTAAAAATGTTTACTATTTAAATTTTTTAAAAGTTTAGTTTAAAATTTTACTGTAATTTTTTTATTAAAAAGTAAGTTTTTTTCTGAAATTAAAAATATTTTCTTTTTGAAATTAAAAATTTTTAAATATTAAAAAAAATGTTTTTTTTTTGAAATTGTGTTTTTTTTTTTTTAAATTTTTTTGTTAAATTAAAAATTTTGTGTAATAAAAAAATAGTAAAAATTTAAATTTGTTTTAAACTAAAAACATTTTTAATTTTTTAAAATTAAAAAACTTTACTAAATTTTTTAAAAATTTAATATAAAATTTTTCTAAAATTTTTTTATTAAAAATTAAGGTTTTTAAACACTAAAAATATTGGTTTTTTTGAAATTGAAATTACAATTTAAAAAAAAAAAAAAATTTTTTTTTTGTTTGAAATTGTGTTATTTTAACCTAACAAATTAAATAAAAAAAAAAGCCTGAAACATTTTTTAAAATTAAAAAAAAAATGTTAAAAATTAAAATTTTTTTAAACTTATTTAAAAATATTTTGTTACTAAATTTTTAAAAATTATTTTTTAAAAGGGTCTGAAATTTTTTTTTTTAATTAAAGATTTAAAAAAAAAAAATTTGTTATAAATTAAAAATTTTTACTAAATTTTTTAAAAGTTTAATTTAAAATTTTACTGTAATTTTTTTATCAAAAAGTAAGGTTTTTTAAATATTAAAAATATTTTTTTTTTGAAATTGAAATTAAAAATTTTTAAATATTAAAAAAAATGTGTTTTTTTTGAAATTGTGTTTTTTTAAACTAATAAATTAAATTAAATAAAAACAAGTCTTAAAAAAATTTGTTTGTTAAATTAAACATTTTTTGAAATAAAAAAAAATATTAAAAATTAAAATTTTGTTTTAATTAAAAAACTTTACTACATTTTTTAAAAATTGAATTTAAAATTTTACTTAAACTTTTTGATTAAAAATTAAGGTATTTTAAAAATCAAAAATATTTTTTTTAAATTGAAATTAAACAATTTTAAAAATTAAAAAATTTTAAAAATTAAAAAAAATTGTTTTTGTTTTTTTTTAATTGGGTTCTTGTACACTAATAAATTAAAATAAATTAAAACAAAAAGTCTGAAAAAAAATTTTTTTTTATTAAAAATTTTTAAAATGAAAAAAAATATTGTTAAAAATTAAAAAAAAGGAGAATACAATGAATTAGAAAAAGGAAATAAAAGTAATTCAAGTTCGACATGGACGGCTGTAGGGAGAGAATGAGAACCTTTTGAGTTTTTTATCTAATCTTGAGAAGCACTTCGATATTTGTTCATCTTACAAAATCAAATATTTTTATTATATGGTAAAATTTTTATAAAATGACTTAATGAAAATAATATGATAGTTAAAATTGTTGATAATTTTAATTTGTTGCTAACAACGACTAAAAATATATATTTTGTAAAAAAACGAACGCGCAACGCTTGATTTTTAGTCTGCCTACTTTTACAGGCAGAAACAGTTTACTCTGTTTATGTCGAGTGCACTCGCCTTCGCTGGAAAATAAATAAACAGCAAGAAAACGTTTTGCGAAACAAAATTAAACAGATAAATTACAGGATTACAAGATACTAAACAGCAAGCAAACGTGGGAGATTATCAACGGTTGGAATGAATGAAAAAGCGCGACCTGGACGCAGACACATAGGCATAGACCTTTGTAATGAAGAAGATGGAACGCCACTCTGAAGTGACGCGAAAGCGGTTCTAGGATGGGTGACGGTTCTAAGCAAGTGAGAGTTTCTTAGTCTCCGGACCTACCATTGCTACGACGGCAGATTTGATGATGCATTAGGCATTTTGAACCCTCATCCGCAAAAAAGAAAAAAAAAAAAAATTTTTTTTGGTACCAAATATTTTCTGTGTATTTAGTTTTAATTATTTTTTTGGGGGCTTTATTATTATAAATTTTAAATTATATTTTTTTGTTATTTTTTTTGTTAGAAATTTATAGAGTATTTTTCTTTATTGTTTTCTTGTCAAAAAATTGAAGTGGAAAAATTTTTTGTATTGAAAATTCTGGTATAAATTTCTCTTGTGTTTTTCATTAGAAATTTTAAGGGTAAATATCTTTTAAAATTCTTTTTTTATTCTAAATTTATAGTGTATTTTTTTTTTAATTTAAAGATATTTAATTTTAAAATTTAAAAACTTATAATAGAAAGGTTGAATATATGATCACTAGCCTAACGTCATAGTTTTTATAAAAGTAAAAAATAAAAAAAATGTATATATTTTTTTTTATTAAATATTTTCTCTGTATATAGTTTTTATACAATATATTTTTATTTTAAAAATTATAATTATATTCTAATATTATTTTATTTATTTAAAAGTTATTATTATTATAAATTTTATATTATATTTTTTTATTTGTTTTGTTAGAAATTTATAGTGCATTTTTCTTTACTGTTTTTTTTTTTGTCAAAAAGTTTAAGTGGATATTTTTTATTATTTTTTGTATTAAAAAATGTAGGATATATTTCTATATTGTTTTTCATTTGAAGTACTTAAACTAAATAATATAGTTTTGGCGACTTTGTTTTATTTACAATTTTTTTTTAATTTTTATTGAGCATTTTTCCTAAATTAAAAATATTTCATTTTAAAATTTCAAAACTTATACTGGAAGGCATGACTATAAAATATGATCACGGGCCTGACTTCAAATATTTCATAGAAATATTTTAGCAAAAGGTGGTTTTATTATAAAAATATAACGTATGCGCTTTTTTCAAAAAGTTTATAAAGTATTTAAATTTCATATTACCTTGAGTCTTTAAAGTTGTTTCGCCAATTTTGCAAATCTGCCGATTTTTCTCACATATTTTTCAAACCATATGTTGCTGTGCGCCACTTGAGGTGGCGTGTTCGCATTTATTTGGCACACAAATGCACTTTAGTTTTCAAATTCGTAAATAAATTTAATTTAAATTCACTTTCACCAAAATATTGTACATATTTAAATTAAAGAATTGTTTTTACCCATCGATTGCATAACTTACAGAAAATACATTTTTTTGCAAACACTTAACTACGAAGACTTTCACAGTTCATAGGAAAAATGTTTGTTTTCGTGTTTGTTTGTTTGTTTAATTCATCTTTATGCTATTTACTTCTGTGAAATGAAATGCCTTCTGGCAGTAATTAAAAGTTATTTACCAGCCCAAAGCTATCACTATTTCGAGTTGGAGCAACACTAAACTGTCGTTGAACGCGTCAACTAACCAACTGAGTCAAGCAATATTGCAGTATTTGAAATGTGCACGGACCAGCCTGAAATGCCAGCAATGCCAGCAATACCAACAGCAACAGGCGGTAATAACCGGCGGGAGGTGCTGCAGTCGGCGCCGACAAGAGGAGCCACCACAAGCAACAGCAAGCAACAGGCTACTATGCACACACACACATACACCGACCGCACAGAGGCCGGGCAGCAAGCAGTGAGCAGCGAGCAGCAAGCAGCAGGCAGCGAGCAACAGGCGACAAGCGCAACAGTTATGCGGATGTGCTGAGTGGACCCGAAAGGCGAAAAAGCGGTGGCAAGTGGGAGATAGGGAGGGTCACAGCGCATTCGACATAGAAAAATGCTGAAGAAAAACAGGCAATAAAAGTACATAAAAAGCAATAAAAAAGTAAATGAAAACAAAAAAAAAAAAAAAAACAAAACAAGAACAGCTACAGGCGCAGCAAGCAAAACTGAGAATGAAAAGCAAAGCAAAACCAGGCGAAATTAGGGGAAAGCAGAAATGAGATGCGTGGGAAAATATAGCAATAAAAAACCCGCTAGGAGAAAAGTCAGCAAAAAAGTATCTAAAACACAAAAAAGAAAGAAAAAAAAACAAACAAAAACCATCGCAAAAAATGCGAACGAATTTGTGAGCGCAAAACAGCAACCGACGGCTCCTAACGATGACGCCGCAACAATAACAAAAGGCAGTAACGAACCGAGTACACAAATTGTCGACGAGCCGACGTTGCAGGCAAGCCGCCGAACCGGCAACCCGGCAATGCTCCCACGAACGAGCCTTACTTCTCAACAACGAACGAATGTGCGCAAATATTTTCCCACCTGCGGTCTGCCCTCAAGCGCCTAAAAGCATGCAATCAAATTATTTGTGTTGCAACTGCAGCCACCACCCTTGCGGAATGCTCAGGAAGGCATAGACGATGCAAATGAATAACGCAACACGACACACCAAGTCAAGCTGGTGGCTGCTGTGTTCGACATATCCGGTTTCCTGCCGCATTCACACACACATGCACATGTACACAAACGACTGGCTGGCTGGCCACACAGCATCTGTGTTAGCTTGCAACATGCAACAGGCAGGCGCTCCCCTGCAGCTAAATGAGCGCAGATTTACTAAGGTGCAACGCACGAAACTGTTGCATCACACGAGCGTAGTTGGAGAAGTAATTCGCATTCGGCTAGAGTCCGCAGCTAATTGGTAAAATGAAAACAACGCAAAGCTTAATATGAAATTCTATGCCGAACTTGAATGCGGTCCCTCTACCAAAGTCGACGGTTGTCGATTCGTTACTTCGCTGGCTGGTTGCTCGTGTACGTGCAAGTAGGGGACAAAAACAAAAAGAACAGCAATCGTAACGTCATAATCATCATCTTCAGCTTCGTCTTTGTCTCGTGATGAAGCAGCGGAGCAGCGAAACAACAAAAATGCAATATTTTCCAATTAGTGTTTGTTGTTGCGATTGCCGTTGGCTATGTGTCTGTGCTGTTGCTCGCATACGGGCGAGCAAAGTAGGGAGAGTTGTGAGTTGCGCAACAGCTTTGTTTGTAGGGAGTGGCACTCACAGTGATTTTTTGCTGTCTAGTGTTGATAAACGATGGATGAAAAGGTCGTGTGGGAAAAAATTTTCACAACTCAAACAGGCTTTCTGATGCTGATTTTCATTCGCTGGGTTTTTATCAGGGTTTTAGGATATGTAGTGGTAAGTGAGTAAAAAGCTATATGTGGGGCAAATTTGTTGGAAACAAATTTTTGAAAAAATTTATCGGAACCCAGCCATGCTTTTTCCAACAATTTTCGCTGCA
This sequence comes from Anastrepha ludens, assembly GCF_028408465.1. Classification (NCBI taxonomy): domain Eukaryota; kingdom Metazoa; phylum Arthropoda; class Insecta; order Diptera; family Tephritidae; genus Anastrepha; species Anastrepha ludens. Next base: position 14,597,300 of record NC_071499.1, read on the forward strand.
CCGAAAGTTCATAGCATATTAAGTGGTATCACGATGTCTCCTACTCAGATCTATAAATCTATATCTGAGATTTTTGGAAATGGTGCCGGAGAAATATATTCTTGCAAGCTAAGAGGCGATGGAACTATGAGCTGTAAGAGGCATTGTGCAGTGAATAAAGATCCAGCGGCTTTGTTGGCTAGGTCATGCCGTCCATACCGATGCAAAGGATCCGGCTCTGAAAATATTCGATGCGTTGCCAACTGGTGATAGCAGAGGAAGAGGAAGGTCTCATCTGCGTTGTAAAGAACAGGTGGAGAAGTACTTGACAAGAGAAAGACACGACTGGCGTGCTTTGTTAAACACGGCCAAAATAGCGTAAGCTGTTGTTGCACCAACCAAGCCGCAGAAGAAGGCAATTTATTACTTATAAAGGGTTTTCCAATAAGAAGTGTTATTTTGATATTCAAAGAAAAATGCTATTTTTTAATATAAATGATCGAATGTTTATTTCATTATAAAGAAGAAGGTTAATAGTGGAAAATAACATCAGGCAAATGACCATCACAATCACGCTTACAGGACAATGTCCTTTTCATGAAATTTTCCATAACCGCATTGCAAAGTGGCTGCCCTATGTCCTCGATAGCCTCACGAATTCCATCTTTGAGGTCTTGAATCGACCTTGGGCTGTTGGCGTAGACCTTCTCTTTCACGTGGCTCCAAAGAAAAAAGTTACAAGGTGTTAAGTCACAAGATCTCGGTGGTCAATTGAGATCTCTTCTTCGAGAGATAACACGGTCCGGACAATTTACCTTAAAAGATCAATGGTATCGTTGCTTGTGTGGCACGTAGCGCTTGTTGAAAATAAACGTTGTCCAGATCAATACCATCCAATTCTGGCCATAACAAATCGTTAATCGGCGGCAGGCTGATCAAATATCATCGAACAACCAACGTATTCACCGGATTTAGTCCCTGTGACTTTTTCCTTTTCCCAAAATTTAAATTTCCACTCCGCGGAAGCCGCTTTGAGTCGATAGAGGCCATTAAGGAGAATTCGCTGAAGGAGCTGAAGAAGATCTCTTAAAACTCGTTTAGAAGATGCTTTGATGACTGGACTCATCGTTGGCATGTGTGAATTGCTTCGAATGGAGCCTATTTTGAAGGGGTCTTAATAAATTTTGATGATTAAACAAGTATTTTGCGTTTTATTGAACACATGATCGAAAGAATAATGAGATGGCGCCTATCGTGGTACTGCTACTTTGCGCGCAGCGAATTTGACAATGAGTTACGTGGTTTTAGCGCCAGTATGGCCAGATTACCAATTTCGTAGCTTCATTTAGCATTTTTTTCTTGTTATTTAGTCTCGGAGTTTCAGTTCTTTCTTCATGACATTTTTCTAGCCAGTTCTAATTAAAATGTAATGTTTATAATTTTGTAAAATATAGATTTTTTTTAATTAGTTCAATAACTCACTCAGTTTTATTTAGCTTTACTTTTTTTAACATCTGGTCGCACTGCCCGCGATTGCAGTTGTTGTTGGTGCTCTTCTGCTTTCAGCAGTCAAATCTCTCTCTCGCTACTGCAGTGTTGCCTAGCTTTGGATATAAAAACGCACTAAAATGCTCATTTAAGGAAAATAAAATACCAAATTTAAATGGAGTTACTTAAAGAACTTTGCATGCGTGACAAATTGTTTTTAGAATGTGCGTTTTTTTTTTAAATAAATGTGATATGGATATGTACAATTTATGAGTTTTTTTTGTTAAGCGAGACTCTTTTGTTAAGGGAACGACTTTTTTGCTATATTTAAGGTTATGTAACTAGATAAAGTACTCGTTTTGTGAAATTGCCAGTATGGCTTCTTTAGTATTTTCTGGTATTCTGTGGCTTATTTTTACAATGAATTCATCTCCGGATGCCCTATGTCCCACTAAGGATTGATGGCCGGAAGAAACGATTACATCTCTATGGTTTTAATTCGCACTCAGTAAATTCAAACGCTTTTTAAAATGTGTAAAAAGGTTTTCAATCTTAAGAAGAGTTGAGAGAAGAAGATTTAATATTCGTGCATAACCTTAAATGGAGCCAAAAATTAAATTTGCACTTTCAAATTATCAAATTTTATAATAGTCAAACAATTTTGATTAGCACTAAAATCTTTTCAGAGTGACCTTTTTTAACCGTTTTTTGTTTAGTAATATAGTTTTTTTTTAACTTAAAATTTCGGTACCTTTTAATTTAAGAAAAGAAACAAACACGAAACTTACAAATTGTCGCATTTTGGGTGTAAAAAAGCACTAAATTTAAATATATAATAAATTTAAAAAATATCTTAGCTTACTCCTGAAACTATTTGGAAATACATATTCACAGTTTTTGACTAGTTGCTTAATTATTTTTCATTTGAATAGTTAAAAAATACTTAGAATGAACTACATATATAAGTAGGGCAAAAAGTAAAGTGAACTTGGTTGTAAAATGAAAAATCTTTATTTATTCTTGTAAATCAATTTCATCCGCTTCAAAATAATCCCCTCTCGATGAAATACACTTATGCCAACGATTTTTCCAATCCCCGAAACATGCCAAATAGTCCATTTCCGGTATAGCCATCAGCACCTTCTTCGATTCAGCTTTTATCTCCTCAATCGACTCGAAACGCGTTCCCTGGAGTGGTCTCTTGAGTTTTGGGAATAGCCAGAAGTCACACGGATCCAAATCAGGCGAATACGGTGGTTGCGGAACTATATGCGTGGAATTTTTGGCGAAATGTTCACGAAGAACGAGTGCAGTGTGAGACGGTGCATTATCGTGATGCAAAAACCAAGAGTTGTTGGCCCATAATTCTGGTCTTTTTAGACGAATTGCTTCACGTAAACGACGCATAACTCTCAAATAATATTCCTTATTAACAGTTTGGCCAGGTGGAAGGAATTCATAGTGCACCATACCACGAAAATCGAAAAAAACTGTCATCATGACCTTTATTTTTGAATGACTTTGACGTGCTCTTTTCGGTCTGGCCTCGCCTTTAGCACGATATTCGCTTGATTGGTCGGTTGTTTCAGGATCGTAAGCATAAATCCAAGTCTCATCTCCCGTAATGATGCATTTGAGCTTGTCCTGATAGTCTGAAAGCATTGTTTCACACACATCAACGCGACGACTTTTTTCCAAGAAATTGAGAGTTTTCGGTACCAAACGAGATTTGACTTTTCGTAGACCCAAATCATCTTTCAAAATGGTTTTCACAGATCCTTCTGATATTCCGATCATATCAGTAAGGTCTTTAACAGTCAACCGACGATTTTTGAGCACTAACTCCTTCACTTTATTCTTATTCACTTCATCTGTTGACGTCGATGGTCGTCCGAAGCGCTCCAAGTCATCAACACGTTCTCGACCCTCTTTGAAGTCTTTGTCCCACTTATAAAAATTTTTCTGCGACATGGTCGAATCACCAAATGCCTTCTGCAACAGCCGTTTCCGCAGGCGAAATATCATTCCACAAACAAAATTTGATGGCACTTCTCAGCTCAATCAAATCAGACATTGTAAAAATCGAAAAATGCACTTGGTCGTTTGGTAAACACAAGCGTAAATATAGGCCCAGAGTTTATTAACAGTGCTGCCAACTCATGAAAAAAATAACTAGAGCGAAATTTTAATCCCGCGAAGTTTGACAAATAAATTTACCTTACTTTTTGTCGAAAATTTAAAATTTGCGCAAGTTTTATAAAAATTCTACCCACTGCACTGGCCTCTCTCCACACTCCCTCTCACACACACCCAGCTTAATTGCAGCCCAAATTCAACTAAACACCAACTGTTGCTCACCCCAGTGCAGCAACAGGTAAGCCAGTTCATGCAGTCGTTTACCAAAGCAGAGCACATAATGAAGTTGTTAGTTACAACAACAAAAAAATAACTTAAGTGAAAAGAATTCGTTATTTTTGAACGCTTATTTCTTTTAGTCTCTTGTCTTATAATACTTGTTGCTTTTACCGTACTTTCACATGCATACACACACACATACATATATAACGGAGTAGGGGCTGACGTCGCCACTCCGCTCGCGAACGTTTTCGCATTATCCGGTCATGCGCAAACACTTGACCTTTCCACTGGAGCGGAGTCGAGTTACGACTATTGTGGCAGGTTCTCAATGAGCATTAGGGTTAGTGGAGCTGGTACAAACAATAATTTCATATTTCTTTTATTTTTTTTTTTTTTTAATATATTTATATATTTTTCCTTATTAGTTTGAATCAGCACCTTAAATTTCATGTAAGCTAAATTCAGTAAAAGTTTGAAGTATATTTTTAAGCTCCCCCAAATTCCTTTGCGCGACGCCACTGCTTTAAGGACGTTAGTATGCGTGCAGCCCCTCCTTAATTTGCATGCGTATTTGTCTCTATTCGTTTGTGTATTTTCGCCAGCATAGCCTACACCTATTGCAGCACTCCATCCCCAAAATGTGATTTGCTAGTATTGGTGTCGCATTCTCTCTTAGCTGTCCTTATCACTGCAGGTTCTTTCACATTCCTGCATGGCGTGGTTGTAGGAGAATTTCTGTGCTGTGCAATTTCCCCTCTTTATCCGAATATCGTAATTTGGTAATCGCACAATTTCTTTATCGTTTTTTTGTAGGGCGATATATTTTCATTTTTATTTTTATTTTTATTTGATTTTCCTTATTTTTTATGTGTCTGTTTTTTGCTGGTCTTTACTTTCATTTCATTACTATTAAATTTACTTTGGCTGCAATACAGCGCCAATTTATCGCTTGAAAGTTTCCTAATTCTTGTTATGAAATCATTCGAAGTTCATATAGGACTTTCTCGGATTTTCTAGTGTGGAATTTCAACTTGCTTTTTTTTTCTTTCCTTTTTAAAGCAGCTCAGGTTGTGAGTCGATAAAAGTTGATGAACTTACATGATTGATGCTTTCATTGTTTTCATTGTCAGAGTTAATGCACGTTCTCCCTGATTGGCGCCTAATGATTTGGTCAATTCTTGTGATGTTTAGCTGAAACAGAGAAGGCCGTCTTCTCAATATACACTCACCAGCTACTACCGTCTTGACTAGTTCCAGAGCTGAGAGTGCCCTCTTTCTCATAATTCGTTGCACTACACCGATGCCTTGGTAAAAATCATGCGATCCATTATGCGCGCTTGTGTGTAGTCCAAGGTGAATCCATCCTAGACTCTGTCAGACGAGGCCTTGAGGTTTGCTTCAAATGAAGTTGTCGTCCAAAACTCTGCTACTTACATTAGGATGCTGTGGAATTTGTTCCAAGAGACACAAGTTTTTTTGTTCAGTTTTCTGCTCACTCCAAAGTTGGCAGGACTAAATTTCGTACTTGGTTATATATTTTGACGGTAAGCTTGTCTGAAATCGAAGCATTGACTACCATTCCAAGAGGTAGAGCAAATATGGGGTCTGAAGCCATAGTACACTGGCTGTACAAATCTGTTGTTAAGCCAATCTTTTCCTGCAGTGTCACCGTTTTTTGATCAGCATTAGAAAATACAATTGCATCTAGGAACGAAACGGATGGGCTACAACGAACTACATTCAAACCTGTTACGGGTGCTTGCCAATCGACCTCCACTTAAAAATCTAGAATATAATACAAATAAAACACAATGAGAGGGAGGTCAGCACTTTTTGTTTGTGAACTCTATACGTCACAATACCTCAACCTAACCCAGTTCCTTCTGTCAACCCAAGACGACGCTGGGTCGGGCTGACCGTATGTGCCTTACTTTAAATAGTGCCAGACCGTTATATCTTCTTCTTCTTCAGGCTATAGTGTCTTATTGGAAAAGAAGGTATACTGGAGTTTCAGCGGATCGGTAGTAGAAACGACAGGGGCCTGTAGACCATATTCCGAGCCTGTGCAAATGCCTAGACAATCCTTAGTTACCTGCTAGATAGGTAGCTGAAACCTGCTAGATATCAAAGATAGGTGACCTCGCACTCCTCATGTATCACTAAAGCGCAGTTTTTATACCATTTTGAGGCCTCCAAGGGAAGATATCTATGTACAGCCAGCCAGAGCTATTGATTTAAGGGAGAATATTGTTGGGACTTAGGTTGAAGCACTCCCAGCTTGCCGAAGAAAGGAGCAACCTGTGACCTCAATCAGCTGCCTACCAAGCCCCGACATTTACAGAGAAAGTGCTGAACAGTCTCCTTCTCTTAACGGTGCCTACAGATTCTGCAATGGGGGTTAAATAGTAAACCGCATGTGTGCCGATCGTCCAATGACGGAGGGAAGCACAGCTACGAGTTTGGAAATTGATATTATATTGGCGTGATATTATATCCCTTCCGAAGAGCTTCGCACCAAACCAGGCATCCGTACGTTAAAATTGGCAAAACCACAGCACTACCTGTGGCTTGAGTCCCCATCTATTGCCGAACATAGATTTGCAGGATTTAAAAGCTAGGCTGGCCTTCTTTACCCGATTTTCGAAGTGTAGCTTCCAAGGGAGTTTGGAGTCAAGTATCGCTCCCAGATACCTAACTTTCGATGAAAGTAGGAAAACGTGGTTATTTACTTATAATTTGGGAAGGCTAAAGTGTGGAGATTTATATTTTGTGGTAAATAGCCCCAGCTCCGTTTGGACCTGCTGGTATTCTCAGTTTGTTCGTAGGAAGTCTTATGAGATGCTTAAATCTCTTTTGATTGCGTCCCTCAGTAGGAACTTTACCTAGCAGAGCCCCACTGTTTGGTGCGAGGTTCTATCTCATGACCTTAGATCTTCGCTTCCTTGATGGTATTCTATGTTAGTAGTTATGTTTAGTTCTATCAGTTACGATGTCTCCAGCCTCTCTAGGCAATGCATACACTGGTTTATTCCCAGGGAATTCTTCTGTGACCTGGGACACATATGAGATAGATGCGAGCATGCGCTTCTTGTAAATTTGATTCTTCTTTCCACTCAACCGCTAGCCTCAAATAATGGAAAAGATTTGAATGTAACATATCTGCCCCCCTCAATGTGTGGAAGTGTCTTGCTAAAATTATATCTGCACGTAGACAGATGGAATACACCTTCGCTGTAGAACTTCTACTACATTTTTTACGGGCCGATTTGTGTATGTAACCTAAGTAAATTATACTTGTATGCACTCCAAAAAGATGGCCCCTTTTTCGACCCTTGCACTGCGTTGCCTATGCTCAGGAAATAAGTTCTGTGTGAGGTGGGAAAGGAATATCATTACGGGGCTAGATTTAAAGTTTGCTATAAACTTCACCGTTAGCTCAGACCTTAATAATAATTATCTGTGGAGTTTACTGCGAAGTGGTCTTTTAGTGCTCCCATCTCAACTCAGTCGGAAGCAATGGTCAATTCTTTAGGAGTTAGTCACTAAATACAAGAAGCTCTTGACATGAATGTTGCAAGGGTTGCCAGGGAGATTCTTAAGAATAGCGTTTCAGAGAAGACAACCCATTTTACATTCAGTAAACTCTACCCATAAGTGGAACGTTCCTATATTTTTCTATATTCTGAAGTAAACTTAGGCTTAAATATACGTATAACTGGCGCTTACACCCTTTTATACCCGTGCTGCTCCTCTTAAATGTGCTGTGCGGCTAGATGTTGTTCCAAAAATGGCTAGACTGGCCTTTAATTAAACTAGTAAATGGTAGAGAAGCCATTAGAGGTGATGTAGTAGATACGGTGTAGTAAATACAAATTTAAAAAGTTATAAGTAGACTTCATTAACATTTGTAATGCACTGGATCTGATAGTTCTCATACTGATAGATCTGTCGGCATTGACCAATTTTTTTTCTGCAAGAACACCGAAAATTAAAACGTAGTGACGTATTAGTTACTTCTGTTTGTGGCATTGCTACTCGAATATATTCAAAATGCTGTAATGTGACGCCAATTTCGTCACAAAATGTTGGGAGCTCAGGTTATAAATCTAGCCACTGGATTTCACTGCTGTCACTTTAAAGTTGAGATTTTCGGTGCAAATTTTTGGGCTCGGCTGCAATGCAAAGAAGTGGCAAATGCAGTGGCTCTGCGTTTTGCGTTTGTAATGTCTAGACAGTTTATTCTTGTAGGAGCTTACCATGTCGGCTACCCTTGAGCAAGCGAAATTCAAATGAACTTAGCAGGTGCTGAGAAGATGCTAATGATATTCAGAGACAAAATTCACTTAAGAATCATGATATCGTGAGCTTCTAAAGCTAACCAAGCAATAATCTTCCTAAACTGTGAAATTTACCTGTAGAAATACTGCTTCTTCTTCTGCGATAACCGCTTATGCGATTTGGACCGAGTCTCACAAAGCGCGCCAGTCATTTCTTTCTCGTGCTAACCGGCGCCAGTTGGATACACCAAGTGAAGCCAAGCCTTCTCCACTTGATCTTTCCAACGCAAAGGAGGCTTTCCTCTTCCTCTGCTACCGCCAGCTGGTACCGCATCGAATACTTTCAGAGCCGGAGCGTTTGTATCCGTTCGGACGACATGACCCAGCTAACGTAGCCTTGCAGCAGAAATATTGATAGTATAACTAAATACCTTAGAAGAGGACGGGGTGTTATCAACCAAAATTTTGTAGTGAAATTGGGATTTGAATGTCTTGATTTCTACTTCGGAAATCTGTCGTTTATAAAAGTCGCTCGAGCGCAGATTGACCGTGGCATCCGCGGTACAGTATATTGAATAGACCGTGAAATTTTTGTAATAGTTGATAGAGCATTAAAACTGCCCAAGGTTTATATACCAACATCAGGTCGATGCCTCCTGCACACAATTAGTGAGTCCTAGGGTCTCGGTCCCACTTTCCTGCAATAGCTGTAATCAACCGGAGAAAAAGTAAACTACCTTCCACTTCCTCAGAGAGTTGGACGGCATAGACGTAATAAACCTTATAAGTTTGGGAAACAAAATACTGTGGAAGCACTAATTGGACTCTTGGTGAATCTCTACTTCAATCAACCAACCAGAGTCCAGGTTCAAAATCCCTTATGGGTATAAAGCAACAAATGTTAGACAAATGTTTTTTCTAATAGCAATCGTCCTTCGGTAGGCACTGGCAGAACTTCGAGTGTATTTCTGACATGAAAAAGCTGCTTATAAAGCAGCCTCTGACATCCGGAGGCGACATAAAATAGTAGGTTCCTCCATTAACATCCAGACGCACACCACGAAAAAGAGGAGGAGTTCGTTCAAATACCCAATAAAAGGTGTTTGCCCCAGCTATGTATGTATGTATGAATACCCACGAACGTAGTAAAATTGTACTTAACTAACATCAACACTTTTTTTGTAATAAGTTAAGATAATCTAAGTATATAAATGCAGAAACTAAATTTGCTTTTGAATTCGTACTTGCAAGTTAATACAATTTTCTGATATCTACATGGAAAATAAAAATCTTTCATATTCTAAATTCGAGTTGACCCACATTACTGCCTCAAACTATTTGCCGATGTTTCCGCTGTCATTACTAGGATTGACAATAAATTGAAAAAGTTTCAACTCACACAAAATGAACAACAAAAGTTAAAAGCGTCAAAATCATTGTCAGTCAGCATCTTTTGTTGCCAAATCTAAGCTAATTCACAAAGCGTTTCAAAATTGGTGGGCAATTGGGAGTGGATTCAGAAGAGAGCATTCAATCTGTTTTATCTCGTGTGTGAATTGTGTTTAATTGGGTGAATTAAATTTAGGGTGTTACAAAAACATGAATGGACATATTTGTGAAAGTCAAAAATATTTTGAGTAACACTCAAATGTAGTTCTGGTAAAAAAGGGTAATTTTCCATCGAACTACCGGCTTAAGGGGAGCACATGAGCACAGAAAATTTTGCGATTTCCTTGGAAGTTAACAATAATTTTTTTTAATTCCTGCACTTACTGCATTTTAACAAGTCGCGAGATCGGGCCAAAATAGCACAGGATTTTTATGTTCTCGTTTAAGAGTTAAAAGCCGCTTATGCAGAGACTCTCTAATATAAATTTGTTGGTTGTTGTTGTTGTAACAGCATAAATATTCCCCATATTTACATACGGGGAATGCTGCTGGAGTGAGAGTCCTTGGCCGGATATAAATCCGGGTCGCTTCGGTAGCGTAGAACCGACTGTCGTGGAAGCGATAAATTTGTTGGTCAATAGTATCAGTGCTTTAGGCGTCTCACAAGCTTACAACGAACAGCCTTTGAAGCGATAACTGAATCTATTAAATCGTACCCAGTTCTTAATGTAATGCTCGACCTATTATCAGACTAACAGCAACGAAGTCAAAGTTTTATCTTACACAGCTAAAGACTAACGGGCAACTCCTCTGATTTTACTACCGCTATTCTTTAGAACCATAGAACCTTGGACTTCAGAATAGAGTTTCAGGTAAAGCTTCGCATGCAAAAGGAATGCCATTTGAATTCAGTAGTCAAAGAGAATACAACTACCCTGTTTTCAAATTGATATTTGAATTGGTCAAGCCAAGGAGCACGAAGACATTTGGTGGCTCCTAAAACCCTCAGGCTAAAAAGCCACATAGAGCTCTGGAAAGAGGGTAGATAATCAAGGAAGAAAAGAGAAAAGTGTCAGAGAAAGATATAGGAAATAATAGAAACAAAGGTAGTTAGTCGTGTAAGAATTTTCCAGATCCTTTGGTAAATCTGTAAGTAAATCTGTAAATATCCTCAAGTTATAGAGGACGACTATTACTCATCCTCACGATATCGGAACCTAAAACTCGTATTCTTGCTCTAGAAGAGGCAGGACACTCACAGAGAAAGTGCTCAGTGCTATCCGCCTCCTCCAAATAAGACAGGCACATCGGGTTCTCAATGGTTTCACGTGGTGGTTATATACTGACCCTAGGGGTTGTGTCCTGTAATAATACTGACTATCAACCGAAAGTTTTTCCTCCCAAGTTTTAGAAGAAAGTTTGACAGTTTTCTGTTCGGACTTATCACAAAACACTTTGCAGTTCTGCGTTCTAGAGCGGACCATCGCTCTCGAAGAAAATTGCATACATAATCGCTGATCCAATTCATGATTCCTGCGGAACTGATTCCGATTATGGTTCTAGGGCCTGTGGGGGAACCATTGATCTACGGTTGCCCACTTCATCCGGAATTTCGTTTCTTTGAACACCGGTTCTGTCTTGCAAACGAATTAAGCTTCTTCTTACATTCTTGAAAATCTTTCAGGTTTGCTTTGGGTTCTCCAGAGCCTTCAGTAACATGACTCTCACTAAAGACTCTAATCGTATTCGCGCTCCATATCCTTTCAATTATCTATAGGGTTCGGCACTCGAAGTTTAACGAACTTCAGACCTCTTGCGCAGCTGATGGACGGGCACCAGCAATTGTTTTTCCTTATCGCACCTTTACTCGTTACAATGATACAAGTAGCATCGCCAAACGTCACTGAGGTTGTCATTAAAAGACTGCAACGTCACGTGGAATGGTTAAAAAAGTGAAAAAGCGACTTGAGCGAAGTCCCCGATGAAATGACAATCAAATGGCGAAAGAACTGAAAATATCTGACCGTAGCATCCGCCGCATACCGAAAACTTATCCCAAAGTCAAACCTTACAAGATCCAAAAGCCGGTTGATCTCACACCAAAGCAGCAACAAGTCAGACTTCAGAGAGCGAAGGAGGTGCTTCGCTTGGCCGAAAGCAGTCAATTTCCAAACTTTGTGTTTTCTGATGAGAAAATCTTCCAAAATGAGCAACTCGTAAACTCCCAAAACAATAGGGTTTATATGAGAATTTGAATCATCGATTGGCCACCAGGAAACAGCCGCCCCCACAGGTAAAGGTTTGGGTCGCTGTAACCGCAGATGGTCGCTCTTCAATCGTTTTCATAGAGCCTGTCGTCAAGGTAAATACGAAATATTATCGTGAAAGTATTTTAGAATTTGCATTGAAGCCGCTGGCAGACAAATATTTCGGTGGTAGACCATGGATGCTTCAGTACGACTCGGCACCGTCTCACAAAGCTCGAGTGAACTAAGAATGGCTAAAAAACAACGTTCCGAACTTCATACATCCTCACAATGGCTCTGAAATTCACCAAACACGAATCCGATGGATTTTCTCTCTGTGTTTTTTTGGAGAGGAAGGTCAGAACTAAAAGATTCACCAGTCTCGAGGCGCTAAAAAACGCCATTGTCCGCGAGTGGGCCAAAATACCTACAAGTCACATTCGGGTAGCTTGCGATTCGTTTATGGACCGTCTCAAGGCCGTAGTTAAGGCAAAAGGTGGTCATATAGAGCAAAAGTAAACTGATTCTTAATTTTGTATTATTTTCACATATTTTTGTACTTTGAATTGAGTAAAAGTAATTTTCTAAACTAAATTTATAGTTTTTAATTTATGGTTTTGGTTACACTTCCAGTGCCAGATCCTGTTTAGTTAGTTATTCGACCACTTTCACAAAATATTGAAGGGGACTCGGCCGCATTTAGCGAAAAAAAGGTGCTGTTTCACCACGATAAGCCACCAGCACATTCGTCCAGAGTTGTCGCCGCCAAACTGCATGAATTGCTGCCGCACCCCTCGTGTTTACCCGCTCTGGGTTCCTGGCGTACGGCAACAGAATTTAGTTCAAATGGGGAAGTCATCGCCGAGACAGAGACGTTTTGTGGAGATTTCGGCAAATCCTATTTTTGGAAGGGTTTGAGGGTTGAAAAAAATGTCCGGAGCGTTGGGAAAAGTGTATCCTTCTAAAAGGGGAAAAATAAATAAAAAACGAATTTTGAAAAAATGGTGTATTGATTTCTAACATTGGTACTTATTGAACCCCACTCGTACTTCAACTCGGTTCAACTCACGTAATCTTAATGAAATATTAGGGCGCAACTATGTTCTTCCTGTTTTTTTGATGAAAATACAACTTTATTATGGAAAAATGGTTACAGTGAATTACAGAATTGCCCATCGCTGGCAACTACTTTTCCTCATCTTTCTGGTAGATCTCGTATACCGTCACGGTAAAACTGTTCATCTTTTGAGGCTATCCACGGATCAAGCCATTTGATCGGAACAGGGGATAATCGGACGGCGCAATATCTGGAGAATATGGCGGGTGGGGTTGAATTTCCCATTTCAGTGTTTCCAGGTAGGTTTTACCGGGTTTCGCAATATTAGGCCGAGCGTTGTCATGCTGTAGAATCACTTTTTCATGCCTCTCCGCGTATTGCGGCCACTTCTCGCGCAGTGCTCGACTCAATCGCATCAACTGAAGCCGGTACCGATCCCCAGAGCTGGTTTCGCGTGGTTTCAATAGTTCATAATAAATAACACCAACTTGGTCCCACCAAATACATAACATAACCTTTGCAGCGTGAATATTCGGCCGAAGCGACGACGTAAAAGAATGACCGGGCAGTCCGCATGACCTTCTTTTCTTTGGATTGCTGTAATGAATCCATTTTTCATCACCTGTCACGATGCGATGAAAAAAACACTTCCTTTTTTGCCGCTGGAGCAGTTGTTTACAGACGAAAAAACGACGTTCAACATCCCTTGGTTTTAACTCATAAGGAACCCAAGTCCCCTGTTTCTGAATCATTCCCAAAGCATGCAATCGCTTGGAAATAGATCGGCGGGTAACTCCTAATACTGAAGCAAGCTCTTCTTACGTTTGTCACGGATCCTCATTGAGCAATGCCTCCATTTCAGCGTCTTCGAAGGTTTTTGGCCTTCCTTCGCGCGGACGGTCGTCAACATTAGAATCACCGTCTTTGAAGCGACGGAACCTATCTTGGCACGTTGTTTCACTTAAAGCAGCATCTCCATAAACTTTTTGTAGCTTTCGATGCGCTCCAGCCGCCTTTTTTTCGAATGAAAGAGGAAAATCAACACTTCCCGCAAATTACGATTATTCGGCACAAAATCAGACATCTTCCCAAAACCAAATGTATATGAAATGAAAACAAAATCACTAAGGTGTCGAAGCAGTTTGCTTACCCTATGTCTAGGCTTGGTTTATGACGTTTAGGTTCTGTTAGAATCGACTAGCACACACTGCTGACGGCATCTATTTACAAACAGCGGGAACTTAGTTGCGCACCTAATAATAAAGAAAAATGAATTTAATTTAATAATTTTATTGGAAAACAGCAACGCCTTTTTGTAAAAGCAAACAATTTTAATAAATATAAAATTTATAATAAAAAAAAAAAATTGAAAAAAATCCAAAAATCTAAAATATGTGCACGCACAAAAAAATTCTAAATCATTAAAGAATCCGTGAGTAGTTAGCGATGGCTGCAACATTGCAACATTTTAAAGAAACCAAGCGATGCTTCTAATTTCAAGCAGCTGCCTGCCAGCCTACCTAGTTGCCGTCCAGCTGTGCGCTAGTAATTAGACAAAATTACGTATCCAACGGTGCAAAAACAACAGAAACAAATGGTTGTTTTTTTTTCACACACATCACATATGCGATGCCAGGTTTCTTGTGTGCCGTATTGATGGAAGAAAGTTTATTGGCAAAGTACGTGTGACTGGCAGACTTTTGTGAAAACTGAGCAGATGAGTTGTGAGCGAAAGGAAAGTGTGAACGAATATCCGCAGGTGGTCACTCATTAGTAGGTAAATCGATTTGCAGCACACAATTTCATGGCGACAAAGCAAAGGTGAAACAGGTAACTAACTATGAGGTGCTGGGGCAAGGCTAATGAATGAAATGTGGCAACTGGGAAATAGAGAATGTGCGAGCTGTATTTGAAGGCAGCATTAACTAGAGCTAAGGTGTATGAGCCGAAGAGGAGTGGTTCCTACGTTTAAAGGTACTAGTCAGGGTTTTAAACTCGAATAGAGGACAACTTGTTTTCAAGTACACACAAAAAACAAGCATGCGAAAACATATGCCTTTACGTGCAACATAATTAAGATTTTAAATTAGAGCAGCACTGGCGTGGTTAGCGTGTGCCGGCATACAGCCCTGACCACGGCAAGGGTTGAAGCATATAAATAGCAACACGCCCAGCATAAGTTGTAGAAAAACTTGAGGTGCTGCATGCGAGTGGCACGCATTTCAAAACCGGTTTTCTATCTGGTTATGAGCAGCATGGAATAAGTAAAGCACACGTCAGGGCATTTATGAATCCACAACCAGGCACTTTTCTCTTTCCGCCTATCAGCGCAGCGATATATGTAACTACCCCTTTACCCTTGTTTGTTTTGTGTTTACAGCTTTTGTGTCAACAAAGCGTTTTCCAACTGAAAACACAGCACTTACCCACACACACACACACACACCGATGCATGTGCGCCTCAATACACTTTGTGTCGATTTATGAAATTTCTTTTTAAACAAAAATATTTTAGTTACTGGCTGTAATCTATTTTGTTAAAATAACAAATTGATAAATAGGTTTGTGTGTGTGTGTTGGTAAACCATTTAGTTGGAAAATGCATGCGCTTAATTAATTACTCAATATGCTGTGGTGAGGTACAAAAGGGGGGGTAGCACAGAAGTTGTGGCGGCAGCGATTGTGGCACGCTTGCAAGATCAAAAGGATTTGCTGAAGTGGTCACGTTGGCACCTTTTCTGGTAACCAGCCATCTTTACCCTTCCGGGTAATTGAAACGGTGTATGTACATGTGAATTTATAGATGTGTGGACTTTGGGATGTGTGCGCGAGTGTGAACACACAGGGACAGTTTTAGCATGAAAGGGGCGATTTTATTCGTGGATTTAAGACTTGAGTTGTAGTTATTGGTTTATGGCTTACCTGAGAGATTCTTGCGCTTAATGGCATACTTATGAAGGACCTTTCAAAGGCCTAAGGTCTTCCAAAAACCTAAAGCAAAAATTTTAAATTTAGATTATTTCAGGTTTCATCATTTAGTACCTACTCCTGTTTTGACCTACTCCATGATCAGAAAGACCCGAGAATGTTTAAATAAAACAAAACAGAGTTAAATTTCAAGCAAATTTATTTAAATATCTACGATAATTTTAACTGTTTGTATATATTTGCTTACTTACTTACTTAAATGCTAACTTGCTACAGCTAACCGCTAGAGAGAACAGTGACGAAGTAAATACTCTCAGAGCCAAACAAGAATGCCCCCAAGGAGTTTTCTTTCTCCACTGTTGTGGTGCTTCGTCGTAGACTCTCTGCTAACGGAGATGCAGGCACTGGGGTTTCACATCCAAGCATATGGTGGACGATGCCTGTGCGCTAACATCTGGTAAATCCCTAAGAAGGCTTTGCATGCAAGCGCAGGGAATTCTGGATCAAATCGACGACTGGTGCACAAGACGAGGTCTTTCCGTCAATCCGTACACAACTACCTTAGTCTTGTTCACGAGAAAATGGAAATTGGATGGACTTAGTTTTCCAGCACTAAAAGGTGTAATACTCAGTTTCTCTGAGAAAATTCAATATCTAGGAGTAATCTTGAATAAGAAACTGACTTGAGAAACAGATGTTTTGCTGAAGGTCGATCGCGTATTGAGGATTTTCCAGCAATGCCGTAGAGCCTTTGGAAAAACCTTGGTCTTGAAACCTGCTGTGGTCTGGTAGATATACATACATATCACTTATCAGACCAATCATCATTTATGCCTCAGTGATCTGGTGGCGATGGCCCATGGTTAAGTCCACATTTCAGGAACTATACAGGCTGTAAAAAAGTCTATGTTTATGCATCACGGGTGCCATGAGTACAACCTCCAGCGATGCCGTAAAAGCTATGCTTGATTAGTTCCCCTTGGATCTTAAGATTCCATAGGAAGCAATAAAGGCTATGTGTAGACTCCATAAAGAAGGTTTCTGCCACGAAGACGGAACTTGGGGACACAGAGAAATCTTTAAGATGCTGTTTGCGCATCTGTCCACTGTTTTTGGCACCTAAGGACGACTTTATATCCATAGTTTCATTTGGAGGGAAATTTGATGTCAGACGCTATGGAGTAATCCAGAGTGCATTCGAAGAGATTTCACTGATATTTTCTTACTGATGGGTTCAAGAATGAAATAGGTTCTGGAACCGGACTTAAACTATTGTAATAACGTATCTTTTCGTTATGGGAGGAATGCTAACTGCTTTCCAAACGGAAATGCTTTCCATTTTGAAAGTAGCAGAATACAGAGTCCGGCACTCGAAGTGTAACCTATTAGAAAGACCATAAATTTAGTTTGTAAAAATAAAAATGTCTGAAAATAATATAAAATTAAAAATAAATTTACTTTTGCTCGATGTAACCACCTTTTGCTTTGACTATGGCCTTGAGCCCGTCCTGAAACGAATCGCAAGCTGCCCGAATGTGACTTACATGTATTTTGGCCCAGTCGCGCACAATGATGTCTTTCAGCGGTTCGAGACTTGTGAATCTTTTAGATCTGACCTTCCTCTCCAAAATAACACAGAGAGAAAATCCATTGGATTCGCGTCTGGCGATTTTGAGAGCCATTGTGTGGACGTTATGAAGTCCAGAACGTTGTTTTTTAGCCATGCTTGGTTCACTCGAGCTTTGTGAGACGGCGCTGAGTTCTGTTGAAACGTTCATGGTCTACCACCGAAATGTTTGTCTGCCCACGGCTTCAAAGCAAACTCCAGAATACTTTCACCATAATATTTCGTATGGTGTGAGATCAACCGCCTTTTGGATCTTGTAATTCTTGACTTTGAGATCATTTTTCAGTATGCGGCGGATGCTACGGGCAGATATTTTCTTTAGTTTAGTTCTTTCGCCATTTGATTGGCACTTCGTCGGGGACTTAGCTCAAGTCGCTTCTTCACTTTTTGAACCAATTCACGTGGCGTTGTAGTCTTTTCATCACCACCTCCATGACGTTTGGCGATGCTACCGGTATCATTGTAACGAGTAATGGTGCGATAACCAAAAACTTTATTTACAGTAGGGTGCTCGAGCTCACGAACAGCCGCTGGTGCCCGTGCATCAGCTGCGCGAGCGGTCTGAAATTGGTTACACTTCGAGTGCCGGATCCTGTAGATAATTGAAAGAAGATAGAGCGGGAATACGATTGGAGTCTTTAGTGAGAGTCAATCTACACTGAAGGCTCTGCAGAACCTAAAGCAAACCTAAAATATTGTTCAGGAATGTAAGAAGAAGCTTCACTCTGCTGCAAGACAGAACAAGCTTGTACTTATATGGATTCCAGGACACTCTGGTGTTCAAGGAAATGAAATTTCCGATGAATTGGACAGCCGTAGATCAGCGGTTCCCCCACAGGGTGTAGAACCAATAGTCGGAATCAGTGCTACAAGAATCATTAAGTGGATCTGCGAGTATGTGTGCAATTTATATAAAGAGCGATGGCCCGTTCTAGAACGCTGCAGAACTGCAAAATGTTTTGTGACATGCCCGAACAGAAAACTATCAAACTTCCTACTAAAACTTGGAAGGAAAGACGTTCGGTTGATGGCCGGTATTATTACAGGACACAACCCGGAGCCATCATCTGACCAGTACTGGGATCATTGAGAACCCGAATTGCCTGTCTTGTTTGGAGGAACCAAATTTGCTAGAGGAAAGTTACGAATTATGGATTCCGATGTCATGAGAATGAGTAAAATTCGTTCTCTCAAACTGGAGTATAATTTCAGATTTTCCGAAGAATCTGGAAAATTTTGACGGGACTAGATATATTTATCTCTGTTTCCCATCTCTTTCTCTTTGTCACTTCTCTGCTTTCCTTCTTGAGTACCAACCCTTTTACTTTCCAGAGCTTCGAATGGAATGAGCTATTTAGCTTGAGTGTTTTAGGAGTTACCAAAAGTATCAGTGCTTCTTGGCTCGAGTTTTCAAATTTCATTTTACTTACTTACTCTTATCTTGATCTCCTCGTCGAGCATAGCATCTGTGACATTTCTGCTTAAATTTGGCACCTCCATATCTATTGTGTAGGCTGCATTTCGTGCAGAGGGATTTGCGGGAATTAATCGACTATGCCATGGAGATATATTTCCATTAGGATTTGGAACCATGCCTAAGCATCGGTATTAGATAAACAGTCAATGTTTGATGAGTTCAAGAACTGCTAAACACATTTATGTGTGTAGCTACCCACTTGATTCAAGGCCGACACCCGCTGCAGCCGCATCTAACATGGTGAACTGACGCTGAGGGTAAGAATGATTTTTAACGAAGTTTTTTTCTTCGGCATTGAGAGATATATATTTCATTTCGCTCCTACCACCCTTATCCGGAAGCGTTTGCTGTCTGGCACCTGCGACGCGCTCTCTAGGGGTTACATGCATCCTTCAAATGACTGTGCGGTTCTTAACAAATGAATGTGAAAATTACATCATTTAAATGTCCGGCATGAGCGCATCTACAGATAAAATCCACCAAATAGTCGCAGTTTATTCACGAATGCCTAATTGGTGAGAACGTCAAGATATCGATGTTGAACTTTGTTCAATAGCTCTTTGCGCTACAGCAGCAGAAAGTTCCGTTTTTGGTCTACCAATCCTTTTATTGCCTCCAATAGAATCAGTTTCTTGAAATTTGTTCAACAAACATTTTTTTAATTGTCATACATAGAGGGAAATAAAATTGCTGATTAGCTTGCCAGGAAGGGGACTGTATTGGTGTGAGAGACTTTCTACCGTGTCATCGGCTTCCCCACTCAGGAACGCGCAGAAGAGATGGAGCTCCGTTTCTTCATGTGCTATTTCGGAAACCTTTTGGTCTCAGTACAATATACGAAGGACTCAGAAAATCCTGAAGACTCCACGCCATTCAATTTCCCATTCCAGCTTGTGGATGTGTACCTATACTGGTCATTGGACGATCGGCGCACTTGCCGAAAAGCTAGGTTTACCTAATCCCCACTGCAGAGGCTGTGGGTGTCTTTCAGAAAAGGAGACTGTTGAGCACTTCCTCTGTAAATGCCCCGGTTCGGCAGCTAGAGGGTTAAGGTCATTGGCTGCTTCTTTCTTCGACGGCCAGAACAGTGCGCCAACCGAAATCCCATCAACCTTCTCCACTACATCAACAGCTCTGGTTGTCTGTAGATATCTGATATCTCATAGGGGTATCAAAACGACGCTTTAGTGCCACTTGATGAGTGCCAGGATCATCAATTTCACCTACCCACCTGTGAGTTCGTAAGAGTGGTATTTGGTTAAGAGGTGGAATTTGTTGGTGATGCTGGATAGTTGCAAGAATGACAGTTTTGTGATGAAATTTGTTTAAGGAAATAACGAGGGGTAACGGTTATGTAACCCAAGCGAGCATGTTCGAATTTCATTAGATCAAAATCAAGGGTGTCAATGTGATGGATGATGTTTTGTATGTTAGATTGGTTACTTGGTAACTACAGAAGTTAGTAGAAATGAATTTTTGTGGATTCGTTTGTGATGTAAAGTTAAGTTAAAGTTTTTATGTCGTGAGGAGAGTGAGTCAGTACAAAAAGCATATCTACCTTCCATAGCTACGTTGTAGGGCAGGAAATCAAAAATAGCTGTAATCTTAGCTTAAAAGATGGAAGAGTATTCGAGAAGGAGGGAATGAAATATTATTATTTTTGTATTTCTAGTGATGCTAAAACTAGTGGATTGGATAGGTCGGGGAAAATGAATGAATAAACCTGCAGTTTTCTTGAAAATTCGGAGAACAGTTTTTGATATATTTGGGTGAAGCTTCGGAGAGATTTGATGTGTATACCAAAAGAAATCCTGATGGACTTAAAAAAAGCTCCCATGGCAGAGATTTGGTGGTTAGTGGTGGTGCGTAAAGGTGTGGTAAATGGAGGAGGGAGCATATGGTTATTTTTTTGGAGATTCTACTTTTTGCAGTTGCTTACTTTTGCGCCGCTGTTAAGTGGCGTGCCATGCCTAGTCAAAAGTAATTTGCCAAGACTTGTGGTGAGGTGATAAGATGCCTTCTAGTTTCAGTAGATTTGAGGTGGTATTGTGAATATGAGTATGTATGTAAAGGTATGCTTATGTTGGAACTATTAGACACATCATTAAAAAATTTAACTAACGTTTAATTTAACTAGATATTCCCAGCCTCGGATTGGGAATTGGCTTAAAGCCAAGTTCTTTCAGCAGTTTTTCTGCCTTGGGGACAAACTTAAGAATATCTGCTACATTAGCATTCTTGTTTTCATTCGGATCCATTTGGTCTCGATGAAAGGTGTGCAGTCTTGTCTTTGTCAAGGCAATACAAAGGTAAAAGTAACACTGCATCTTGTCTTAGTTACTGGGCTTGGAAGCTTCCAACTTGTTCTTATTTCAAAAGCGGGAAATCTCTTTGAAAGTACGGAGATTTGCCACAATTGTGGATATAAACTCCGCATCGTTGGTAAGATCAGTCCAATAACAAGGCAAGGATTAGACAAAGCGCAATTGCTTTTTGCAAGGATGCCCAAAATGAATCATCCAATTTTATTTTTGAACAACTTTTTTACTAAATGAAAAAACAAAAAAAAATTCTGAGGGATGATGATCTTTATTCTGACCTTTACGTGCTCCATTGCTTGCCTGTTTGTATACTTCAGCTGTCTAGTTCTCGACTGTCAAATATGATTAATGAACGATGCCATTTGCAAAATTTATAAATCTTCCAATAGGCTGATTAATTCTGTGCCACCTTGTATATGAGGGAACTACTTTTAAGGGCGCAAAGTGGATATTGATGAATAAATAAATACTAAAGATAATCCGACGCCGACAATTGTGAAGCCAAGCCCTTCTCCACCTGATCTTTCCAACACAGAGGAGGCTTTCCTCTTCCTCTGCTACCACCAGCTGGTAGCCGCTGGATCTTTATTCGCTGCGCTGTGTCTATGTCGTCGTAAAACTCATACAGCTCATCGTTCCATCGCTAGCGATATTTGCCGTTGCCAATGTGGAAAGGTCCAAAATATTCCACAGAATCTTTGTCTCAAACACTCCAAAAGTCGCTTTATCGGATGTTGTCATCGTCCACGCTACTGCGCCATACGTTAGGACGTGCATGATGAGAGTCTTGTAGAGTATTAGTTTTGTTTGCCGAGAGAGGACTTTACTGCTCACTTGCCTACTTAGTCCAAAGTAGCTGTTGTTGGCAAGAGAGATTCTACGTTGGATTTCTACGCTGACATTCTTATCGGTGTTAATGCTGGTTCCACGTCTTCAGATCTGGTAAATTAACCATCGAGCTCATCGTCAACATAGTCTGCCGAGGAGGACAAAATCCAGCTTTGCCCATTCTTAAACAACTTTTTTGTTGTCAAATCCGCACCTGTTGCCAACATGGTCGATTACCTCCTGATTCATATGAGTAGAAATAATCCATTTAAGCACAATTCATTAAGCTCTGAATTTAGCCTCAACTGATAGGCAAAAGCTGCTTTGAGCAAAAGTTCTAAGAATAAAATCGGGCACACACACGAACGTACGTGGATGAAATTAAATTTTGTTTGAATGTCATGCAAATTTGTACATAAAGTTTTCTACTAAATAATTTCAAGAATATGCCTACGAAAATCATAATAGCTAACCAACTTAAATCGAGGCGCAAAAGGCGGGTGCTTGAAGTGCATCGCTGAAGATAAAATTTCCAGTTAATTTAGTTATCTAGTTTTGCCGCAGCAAATTCAATTTGTACCACTTACTCGTATATCGAGTTTATGCGAGCAGAAAATTTAGTTTCCAACAGCAACAGCAACAACAACGCACATATTAGTCGCAGCAAATTATGATAGTGAAAGCCACAAAGGTGTGCACGCCGTTGCTGTTTTTGTTGGTTTTGATGCTGAGAGGCAGCACGCGCCCGTCATCGGCGTGATTTCGAAGGTAAACCGTTTGTGACTGTTGCAACCTTTTTGCTTGGCATAAACACACACACAAACACACACACACACATGACGCGGGTTGTACAAACGGTCGAAGCCGATACCGATACTCGCACTTTGTGGCATTTTAAATGAATTGTGTGGCAGCGCACAATCAAATGATGCTTGCAACAACAATGTAAAGCGCAATAAATGCAGTGGTAAAAGGCACCAGCGCATGTTGGCAAACAACACCAATAACGACAACAAAAGCAACAACGGCGGCGGCAGCCTCATGAAGCAAAGGCAATCATGAGGAGCAACAAGAAAGCGGACGGCAGTAAGCGAGCGTAGCATAGCGTTGATGGACTCTCATCAAACGCGCGATTTTTGTTTGACGACGGAAGTGCAAACACACGCACATACTCACACACACGCACACACTTATATCTACGCTGTTATTCTGTGAAAGCCTGTGAAAGGTGTAACCGCATATAAACAATGGAAGCGAACAAGCAATCAAATCACCTGGGTGTGTGTGTGTGTGCGTGTGCGTGCGAGCTTGTCAATGTGGGAGCATAGCACAAAGGATGCGCATAAATTAGCGGTACAGCGGCATCGACTGGCCTGCTGCTGGGGAGGGGTGACTGGACAGAGGTTGAGGGTGGACTTTATTGCTTGTTACACTTTTGGGGGGAACGGCAATGCTATGTCGAAGGTGAGATTGGCCAAATATGGGCGTGGTTGGCGAAAATGCGTTCGTTATTGTAGGCGATTGCTGTAAGCAAACAATGTTGGCAATGCTGCTAGGACTGCGAAGGTATTCCACACTGAAAGAAAATTAATGTAAGTGGATTTATATGAAACTACTTTGAAAAGATGCTGTCCTGTTGCCTCTCCCTCACAGGTATATTTTCTTGTGGTTCCTATGTGGAACATAGTTGCTATTGACGAAGCTCTGAAAATGCTAAATAAGAGTGGTGTTTGGTGGTACTGGACCATTTGGTACTCGGACCATTTCCTTCACTTATGGCTGAGATTTTGGAAAGGCTATTGGCAGTACTCAGTCGTTTGGCTGTCATTTGCGGTCTCAGAGTCAATTGTTATAAAACGGTTATAAAACCTCCACATTTTAGACTTCTGAGATGGAATAAACATGATCTCAAGCTATCAGCGGAAGTTAAGAATTTGGAGTGATACTTGCTTGCAAGCTCCATTGAAAGCTCCACATTGAAAATCGGATACAGAAAGCCACCATAGCTTGAAATTGAAATGTGAATAGGTCGAGCTAAGGAGCACCAGCAGATATAGTGACTCCTAAAACGTTCAGGATATAAATTGCATACACAATCGCTGATCCAATTCATGATTCTTGCGGAACTAGTTCCGATTATTGACTCTGGCCCTTATGGGGGAGCCACTGATCGACAGTTGGCCAATTCATCTGCAATTTCGTTTCCTTGAACACCGGAACCTATGTAAGTACAATTCAAGTCTTGCAACAGAATTAAGTTTCTTTTCGCATTCTTGGACAACCTTTCAGGTTTTCGTTGCGTTCTCCAGGGACTTCAGTGCAGCCTGACTGTCACTGAAAACTCCAAACTGTTTCCCGCTCCATCTCTTCTCAGTTATCCATTCGGCTACTTTAAAGACGGCAAAAATTTCCGATTGGAAAACAATTGCTTCTTTCCCCATAGCGTAATGATACGTATTACTATCGTTTAAGTATCACCCCCCTCCAGAATTTATTTCATTCTTGGACCCATCGATGAAGAAAATATTCGTCAAATTTCTTTGCACTCTGGAGTACTACTATTTCCATAAGATCGTTCTTAGGTGCTAAAAACATGGGATACTGCTTAGATAGCATCTTAAAGATTTCTCTGTTGCCAAGGTTCCGTCTTCGTGCCAGCAACCATATTTATGGAGTATAGACATTGCTTTTATTGCTTCCTATTGTATCTTAAGATCCAAGGGGAGCAAATCAAGCAAATCAAGCCACAGGTAGTTCGTTGGATGCACAACGCAGTAGTTCTGCCAACTTTGATAAAGGAAAGACTATAACACCGCTAAATCAGAGAGAGTGTGGACGACGATGTGTATTGGTATCACTGAGGCGAAAAGGAGTTCTACGCAAAAATACGGTGGATTGCGTAGCCGGAGTTGGAGGGTTATTTTTTTGAAGCGCGGCCGAAGGCGCACTTTTTTTTGTCGAACTTGTCCCAGTGCTGTCCTGAATGCGGTTTTGTACTTACTTTCCCTCGGCTTTTGCGTTATTTCCATCCCTCTTCAAAATGCAAGCTCTCAAGGGACATGGTAGTATTTTCTGGCAGTTAACATCGCATTTCTCTGAACTCCATATAGATCTTTCTGTCCGCAAAGTGAAGTTTCGAGAGGACAATCTTTGCAATGGGCAGGATTGTAACAATGGGAAAATCTGCACCGGAGCTGATACCTCAGTCTTCACTGACGCTTCCAAGATAGAATCAGGCGTCGGACTAGGGGTCTTCTCTAAATCCGCCAATTTAAACTCCTTTAAACTGCCGAATACTGCGAGTGTCTTTCAGGGAGAACTCTTTGCGATCTTGCTGGTATACAGTATGCTTAGGGAACGCGGGAACAGGGGAGATATTAACATTTTTTCCGACTGTTAAGTTGCAATGAAGGCTCTGAGGACGCCTCGGTGTAAATCCAAAATAGTAAACTCTTGTAAGAAGGAAATCAAATCCCTTGGGTTTGCTGGTAACATTTCTCTGATCTGGGTTCCAGGACATATGAGCATAGAGGGAGATTAAATTACTGTTGAACTTGCAAGAAAGAAGTCAACTAAATGTGTCTCAGAGATTTCCTATCTAGACATCCGCATCTCCCTGACTGCTATTGAAGAGAAATTGCACAACCCATTTCTCCGGAAAGGGCACAAGAGATGGAGTTCCATTTCTTCGTGTGCTTTTTCCGTAACTTTTGTGGAGCCAGGACAATATACGGAGGACTCATAACACACGGAAAACTCTATACGGAGAACTCAGTGCCATTAAATTAAATCCAACTTGCTGACCGCGTGGAATCTTTCAGAGAAGCAGTTTGTTGAAGACTTTCTATGTAAATGTCTGGGTCTGACAGTTAGACAATTAAGGTCACAGATAGACTCCTTCAGTCAAAGTAGTGGTTCCACGCTTTTTAAGCCGATTAAAAAGAAACGAAGATCAGGTGAACCCAGCGTTGTTTTTGCTGGAGGTGGCAAAAATGATTGAAAGCCCAAAAGTGTGGGACTTGTCTTTCGACTCATCCACTAAAAACCAACCCCAGCTCCGTTTCCCTCCAGCGGGACAATCGTTAGGTACTACTTTACAGGAGGGCAAGCGGCCTATTGCCTCTACCTAAAAATCTGCGCTGTTGTTCAGCGCGACGCAGTGTGATAGTTACTAGTATTAGGTAGGTATTACTTTACGGGAGGGGTAGGGGAATCCGACGTCTGTTGGATGGTATTTGTTTTGGTCAAAAATTCACGGATAATTACGGCACTGTATGACGGTGCATTTTGTGGGTGCAAAATCCGCAAGTTGTTTTCTTTCTTTTCAATGCCCAAATAATACCTTATTAACTGTCTAATCTTCTGGCAGAAATTCGTGGTGTATAATACCGTTGTAATCCAGAAAGGTGCGTCTGATGACCCAATTCTGATAAGTCGAATTCTATCTCGGAAATCATGTAACAGGTGGCACAAAATTAATCAATTATGGAAAGATTTATAATATTTGCTAGCTGCTGCAGCATACAAACGCACAAGCAATGGAGCACGTAAGGGTCAAAATAAAGATTTCCGTCATTCAAAATAATTTGTTTTTTTTAGTAAAAAGTTGAATGGTTAATTTTGCGCCACCCGATTAATTTTGCGCTACCCTTTGACAATATCAACGCGGCCTTTTTTTTGCATAAAATTTAGACCCAAATCACTAACTGAAATATCCTGAACGGATCCATAAGCAATGTTCATAACCTCTACCAGCTCTGTGGTGGTTAATTTGCGGCTATTGACCAACTTTTCTTTCACTTTATTGATGTATTTTTTTTATCAGGTTTCGATTTTCACCGTCATCCTCGTTGGACTCATTGGACTCTTGTGAAATATTCGTGCCACTCGTAAATGACTGTTTTCTTTAGAGTATCATTACCGAACCACCGAAACAGTTCCCAAAGATGACGAAGGTTTTCGCACTATTGAATTACTTTGTAATGCAAAATTTAATACGAACTCGTAGTTTCAAGTTCAGATCAATTTTTAAAATTGTAAAAACTCGAAAACAAGTGCCGAGGTAGACTTACTCAAGGCGGCGTAACTTTTACAAAAGTCAAGCAATGGGCGATGAAATGTGCTGGAATATCAATCACATATCTGGGATCTTTATAACAAGAAAATTTCAAAGCTGTTGACTTAAAATGTCACCTGGTGGTGGTTCTGGGAGCTTTTTGAACAAGGTGGTATTTACTGTAGACCAGATAGTTCACTTCAATTTTATTTCTAATATTTCGAAACAACCTTGGCCAGATATATTAAAACTTAATCTAGCAAAAACACAAAAAAAAAAAACCAAAAAAATTTACCTTCATATGTCGGATCCTTTGGAAGTTTTTAAACACTCGCTCGACAGCATCGTTCTGCAAAGAAATTTATCACCATCCAAAAATGGTGTCACAAGGGGCAAATTTCCCACAGAATTCAATTTTAATTATATGTGACAGGTTTCTTTACAATTACTTTTTTATAGTGGTTCTTGTTTTCAGATTTTGCTATATCAGCGTGCATAGGAAAAAAGTGAAAACAAATATGCCCAAGCCGTAGCCCCGCGATAGCAATGCAGCTAAGGAGAAGGTGCTGTGGTGGTTCTACCACATCTTTCATATAGCTTAAGCAAAAAGAACTCGAAGTAATTCCAAGTCTTACAACCAATATACCTCGCGGAGAATACCTCCTGTGAGGGCACTTACTAAATTCGAATTTGTAATCCTCATAAAATCCCTCGAATGCTTCCTATCCACACGTGGATACAACGAATTTCCGACCGTACAAGTTTGCGTACTTACCCAGCGCTCGCTGAGTTGACTCGAAGCACATCTTTCCAAGAGCAGAATGCAGAAGGTCCAGGGGATCCCAATCGTGGATCCTTTCGCGGGGAAACTACTTCACAGGTGCTTTGTATGACCAAGTTATCTGCATCGCAGTTGCCGTAATGTCGCTGTGACCAGGTCCCTAGATTAGTCTTATGTCAAAGAATTCGGATGCGATCAAAAGTGAAGCCAGGTATTCCCTGACCAGTTTCGAATGCCTCATCATTGTACCAAGGACCCTAACTGCTGCTTGGGTATGAGAGTATATCTTTGCTGTCTTGAGAGTTATTATGCTAGTGAATCAACTGCTTCTTTGATTGCGGCTACCTTCGCTTGGAAAACACTACAGTGGTCCGAAAGCCAAAATTTGAGCTTGATGGGGAACCCATCGCAGATCACTCCTCCACCAATCCTTTCTTCCAATTTCGAGCCATCCGTGAACAGGTTCAGGAGGCCATTGCTTCCAAGTGTGGTACCCCGTCCACTTTTCCCTTGTTGGAATGTTAGTAAAGAATGTTCGGCTTGGACCTACTACGAGATTATGAACTTGTACGAGATTAAAGATGGGATAGATAGTGTGCTACTGGTGTTTCTAATGTTTTTTCTTTGTTTTTTTTTTTTTTCTTTTTTTGTAAAGAAATCCTATGAAGGTAAAGGGATTTTTAATAAAAGGTGTTATTTTGATATTCAAAGAAAAATGCTATTTTTTAATATAAATGATCGGATGTTTATTTCATTATAAAGTGGGGGGTATGCCGTTAATAGTGGAAAATAACATCAGGCAAATGACTACCACGACCACGCTTACCGGACAATATCCTTTTCATGAAATTATACATTACCGAATTGCAAAGTGGCTGCCCCATGTCCTCGATAGCCTCACGAATTCTATCTTTGAGGTCTTGAAGCGCCCCTGGGCTGTTGGCGTAAACCTTCACTTTCACAACATCTCGGTGGATAATTGTGATCACCTCTTCGTGAGATAACACGGGCCGGAAACTTTTCCCGTAACAGATCAATGGTTTCGTTGCATGTGTGGCACGTAGACGGCGGTGTTGTTGAACATAAATGTTGTCCAGATCAATACCATCCAATTCTGGCCATAAAAAATTATTACTCATTTCTCGATAGCGCAACCCATTCACCTGTAACACATGTTATTGGAAAACCCTTTAGTTCAACCTTTTATTTCCTACATGGAATAAAAAATAAAAAAAAAACAAATAAAATAAAAATCTTGCCATTGGATGAAAATTATTACTACAAGCAGACGAGATGGTCTCAGAGATAAAAATGATAAAATTTTTTTATTTGTGTGGTAGATGCCACATCATACTATTTGGACTCTCTTACTGAACTATCCGGCGTTGGTATAAAACCTATCCGATACTTTATAAGAGAGTCTAACTGGCTCCGTGAAAACGAACAGTAAGGTTCCCGTGTTACACAGTGGTACCACAACGGATCTACCTGGTCTAAGTGTGTTTGGCTACTCTAAGCTGACTGTCACAAAAACCTAACCTAATCTAACCTAACTTATATGCCACGCCCCGTTTTCTGATACTTTTGCACTTTCCTCATTAGTTACGGCACTTGCAGAGAGATTTCTTACTACTTTTCCTCCTTAGAACTTCAGATTTTTCAGTGCCTTTGTGGTGTACATTGTCGTGTGGCATGGTTGCTGCACTTACAACATGTAATAACATGCAACTACCATGGCATTGGAGGCATGCAACCGGATGCAGCAAGCAGCGACATTTTGCCTCTACAAAAATGACATTATGACCCGCTACTTTCCGGTTTGATTACACGCGTTGCCTTTTGTTTATAGGTATGCATGTAAATATGTTTGTGTGTATGTACGTATCAATACATATGCATACCTATGCTTACTGCGGTGTGTGCGTCAGCGTGTGCTGCCGCACAGAAAGGAAGCGGCATTGTGTTGCAAGGGAAAAATTAAATTTGGTTACCTTTATTGCTGTAGTTGTTGTTGGTGTTTGCATTACGCCGGTACATTTTTATTACCTTGTAGCACAAAAATAAACAACAAACAATAACGCTTTGAGCTGCAGGTCAGCGATACGCCTACTTTTAACCTCCGCCCCACCCTGTGCGCCCTTCGTTCCCACATATGCCAGACACACACACACACGCGTGCAAACAAAGCTTTAAATTAACTGAAGCGAGAGGGCGACAAGATAATTGAATTTTGTTGCACATTTTCATTAGAATACAGCAACACATAAAAAAGAAGAAGAAAAAAAAACAACGAACATCCCACAATTTTAATGCAACTAAAGGTCTATAAATGCATATCAATGCCAAACAACTTGTCAGTGAGTGCAGCAGTTGTGTGTGTGTGCGTGTGTGTGATATTGGAAAATTATGCTTGAGAGTCGAGTACCGTTGTTTATTAGTTTATTTAAAGCCGGAAATTCTATTAAAGCTGCGCTCCATTTGCTTTTAGTCCAAATTATCTGACAAAGCGCGGCCGCCAATCAGAAGTCCAACACTCACCTGTGCAATGCAGTAAATTATGAAAATACTATAACGAACCTCGTACACTCTAACCTCATCGCAATATTCTATGCGGGTGGCACCTAGTTCTCATGAATGCATTTGAATTCATTCAATAGATCTCCTGGCACAACTCTGCCGTATATCGAAGTAGTTTAGAATGAACTCAGAACCAGTTCATTCGATGACGGTGTTGGTTTCCGTTCTCTTCTTCTTCTTTGACTTAGTCTTCGGTCGAGTTCATTCGATGATGGTGCTGGTTTCCGTTATCTTCTTCTTTAACCTAGCCTTACCTTATCTTTAACCTAGCCTTCGGTCGGCTCTCCTTGTGCGAAATCATCAGCTTACGCGGTCCTGAGTCATCACTTCAGTGACGCTTCTGCACCCCATGTCATTTTCAATGGTATTTTTCCAGGTTTTTGGTGGTTTGGCGCTCTTTTCGCTACCTCCACCTTCAACTCTTGCCTCACTGCGTGATCCTCTGGACTACGCATTACATGACCGTCCCAGCTTAGGCAGTTTTTCTGGAGCTTAGTGCTGATTGGAACAACCTTATTTCCCAAGTGTAACGCCGCTGGCCCAGCTCTCGGATGCATATGTCATTGCCGGGCTGATCATGCTTTTGTAGAACAATAGAAATTGCTCTCCAGCTTTGTCATCGGCATTGAATTTGGTGAGCACTTTTTCGTTCGAAGGTGCCATCTTCTTCTTTTTCGATAACCTAGCCTTCGGGTCGGTTCTCCTTGTACGAAATCTCCAGCTCACGTGGTCCTGAGTCATCACTTCGCTGGCGTTTCTACATCGCATGTCGTTTTCAGTGGTGTTGTCCAGGTTTTTGGTGACCCTCTTTTCGCTACCCCCATCTGCAACACTTGCTTCACTGCAAGATCCTCTGGTCTTCTCTACTAGCAGAGGCGATTTTCCTTTAGCTTAGTGCTGATTGGAGTAAATTTACTGCTACCAAGAATAAAGGTGTTCTATATCTTGTCCAGCAGTATAACGCCGCGGGCCACTTCAGCACGCGCATTTGCGCGTGCAGCTTTAGCTCTAATTTATGTCGTACATCTCAGCACTAAGATGCATATGTCAATGCCGGCCCCTGATCATGCTTTTGTAGATTTTTCCTTTAAATTTGTGTAGAATTTTCTTGTCGCACAGAAGACCAGGAGCTGCTCTCCAACTTTGCCATCCGCAATGAATTCGATGACCAATTTCTCATTCGAACGAGCCATCTTTGCTGACATGCGAACCCAGGTATTTAAAGCTATCAACTATTTTGAGGGTGGCATAATTTTTGGTAAGAACTGGACTCTCATAACTCGTTCCGGCAAAATGAAAGTCGATTGCTTTGATCTTTATGCGGCTTACTCGTAGCCCATTCGATTCAAGGACGATAAAACACCGATTCAGATTTTTTTGGAGGATGGCTTTGTTGTATGCAAGAAGGGCTAAAGCGTCAGCCTAAGGCAGTGCTCAAGGGAGGTTGCCTTGGATTCCAGGCGTAAAGAAGTCCATCAGCAGATTAAAAAGAAGAGGGCTTAAAGCGGAGCCTTAATGAACTCGTACACCTACATTAACGTTAAAGCTTTGGGTCAGCCCACTCGTTTGAGTACCTGAGTAGTTACGTGATGGTAGGTGTCAATGACATGTTTAATGACGGTTTCCGGTATCAGATGCTTTCCTAATGCCGTGCGAACGAGATCTCTTGACACGCAGCGAATACGGTGAGTTATTGGTGGTTAAAATTCGATTTCAAGTCAAAAAATCAGTCACAAGAGTGGATCTATGAAGTGATGCATTATAATGCAATAAGCGCCAGCTTCCTCCTTCGCGGTATTCAGGGCGAATTCGACGAACGCGACGCAACAAACGCTTCAAAACGCCGAGATAGAAAATTGCATTGACGGTTTGGCTCATTGGCACGAACTCCTTGTGGACGATTCCCTTGGAATCGTAGAAGCAAATGAGCATCGACTTGATTTTTGACTTCTTCAAAGGCGATTGTTTGGGTGATGGCTCGTCTGGGGCCTTTCATTTGGCACTTTGATGCTTAGTTTCAGGTTCATGTTGGAAACGCCACGTTTCATCACCAGTTACAATGTTGTACAGGAAAATCTCGTCTTTTCTCCCCTCTTTAATGAGGTCTTTCGAATATTGAATTCTGAGCAATTTTTGGTCCTCAGTTAAATTAAGGGGAATGAAACGTGCACAGACCTTTCGTCAGCCCAAATGATCAGTTAAAATGCGATAAATCGAAGTTTTGGAGACATTCAACTCCGATTCCATGAATTTCAATGATGATTTTGATAAATTTACGAACAATTTTAATGGAGTTTTCGGTGATTATTGATTTTGGGCGGCCAGGCCCGTATGTTTATTGTCATTTATGTCCTCACAACCATCTCTGAAACGTGTAAACCACTTATGAACTCTGACACGACATATACAATCATCGCCATAAACTTTTTACATCTATTCAAATGTTTCGGTAAACGTTTTACCGAATTTAAAACAAAATTTCATATTAGCTCTTTGTTTGAAACTCACTTTTATACCGATGACACAAACATACTGACACTTTAGAGGCAATAACTTCGCGTCCACTAAATCAATGTCACCAAGCTTTCTCTAGAAGTCAGCTAGGGATGTAACTTCCAACGCACGAAATCACTAAAAAGATGGCGCCATCGAAAACATTTTTATGACCCCAGTTTTGTTTTTTTTGGACTTCACCTTGTAGAATCTAGTAAGCCTTTTTCCATGAGAAGTAAGCAATTATTTAAAAATTAATTAATTAATTGAGTTAGTAAGCAATACCTGTGGCAGCTGAAGGTCTGCGTAGCCATAACTTGTAACTTGCTATTTGAATTATAAGTTAACCATCAATAAATAAATTACTTTTATAAAAATTTTATTTTATAAACCGCAGAAATTACTTACATAGGCACTTGGGCTCACATAATTAAGCCATTTTCTTTTATATAAAGCACATTTTTGAAAGAATGGTGGAATGGAATAAAATTCTCGTCATCGTATGTAAAAAAATTGTCGAAAATCAAGGTGTTTTTTAAGGGACTTCAAATTACATTTTCCTGTACTAGAATTTAATGAGATATAAAGATACGTACTCAGAAGTTTTCTAAGAATTCTGATTAAAAAAAAAAATGCATATCTCCCAAGCTGTTGCCCACAAATCGCTGACCTCAAAGGCAGAGTTTGAATTTTCATAGAAAAATATTTGGAAGTAAGTTAAGATTTACTTTTATAAACTGAAAAACGTGGGCTGTTGTTGTTGTTGTAGGGGCTTTAAGATTCTCATACATCAATAGAGAATTCTTCTTGAGTGACAATCTTTGTTTGGTTGTAAATTCGGGTCGTTCTGGTGACGTAGACTATCATGGAAACGCAAAAAAAAGGTAAAAGTGGTTCGAGCCAAAGGCGCCTTTTAATATCTATATAATGCCTTACGTTACTACTTCAACGTTAACCATTCTGCAAACTGTTTGCGTCAGTTCGGAGCTAGTTAGGCCTTGTATGGCAAATAACCAACCTTACAACAGACCATCGCCAATTTTTGCTGCATATCCTGCGTTTGCGTTCCCACTTAGCATTGCTTCGATTGTGTGCGAGTGATGTGTGTGTGTATGTTTTCTACTGATATGAGTATTGAGTATTCGCTCACTTAAAAGTTGTTTAATTAAATTTCTGAAATTAAAATGTTTTGTTGATATAAATTGAAAAATCCTATAAATAATAATAGTTTTGCAAAACAGACAGCAATGCACTAACGTGAAAAGGTAATGTGATGTAGGAGAGTGTTTGTAGCATTAGCCCTGTTGGAAAATTTGTTGTGGTAATATTTTTCATCTCCTTCTTGTAGTCCCTTAATGCATGATAAGCCTTAATCCCGCCACAACTTCAGTGTTATTTTGGGCACTAGCTTCGGCATCTTGAGTTATCTCTTTGTGCCTCAGGAAGCCGTTCGAATGGGGTTTCAGCCTTTTTATGCCGATTAGTAATGCCAGTGCTATAAATTACGGCGACCAACTGTACATCTCCACCATCATTTCACAAGTAGTAGACCTCCAGATACTCGTTTATTGAGTGAATCGATACCAGCTTGCAACTCTTTCATTCCTAAGTTGCTCAAAATTGGTTTAAAATTTGGAGCTTTTGGACAAGCTGCTAAAGAAAAATTGTCAATATTTTTGATTAGGTCTTCTTTGGTGTGCTGCCGAGGGGCGACCGCTATTAGGAACAACTTTTTCTGTCACTTAGTGTTTCATGCCCGAGGTCTCGCATCTGTCCACTTCCGAATGGTAGTTTCGCGCCAACCCATTCGGTTACGGCGGTCGTCTTAATTATCATAGTTGAAATTAAATAAATATATTTGCGTTTTGTACGGAAGTGAAACATAGTTGGTCGCAAACAACATCACACAGAGACTCCAGACCTTTATAAACAAATGCTTAAGCATCATTTTCAGAGTATTCTGACCAAAAACAATCAGCAATGCTGGAATGTCTCACTTGGGTACTGAAGAGAAACCCAACTCGCGACATATAAAACGCAGCAAATGCTGATGGATAGGCCACATTCTCAGAAGACAGTCAGATCTACAATGACGAAGCATTTATTGTAGGACAGTTACCAGCCTATAGCTCGAATTTGACGGCAGAAATTATAGTCATTTATGAAGCCATAATATTGCCACTTCGCTAAATTTCGTGTGTCTGCGCCATTACCGCGATTGCCCGCTTCCTCTTGCTGGTGCCACTGATGCAATGTGTAACTGTGTCTTTTGTCTTTGTTTTTTGTTGGTTTTTTCAGCAGCCACAATGCAAGTAATGCGCTGAATTTTTGTGCGGGGGTAAGGATTGGAAGGATAAGGTTTTTGGGATTTGAGAAATGAATTTTTTTTTTGTGTTTTGTTTTTTAGAAACTAGGAAAGTAGGTATGTTTGGAAAAGTGCGAGGACCGTACTTTACGCGGAATTCGAATGCAGAATTTCTGGGATGGCAGGCTAGTGCACTTACGCTAACCTACCGAGGCCGCTAACGCGACATAAAAAGCTAAATCAAGACAATTTTTATACTTAAACAAAATAGTACATACGAAAAAACTACCACTTGGTGAAAAAAAAATTAACTTGGAAAAATTAACAATGAACGAAATCTCCAAAATCCATCAGAACTCCGAACTAACAAGAAAAGGCCTTGTAAAACTTGCAAGAATAAGCTTAGGGCTACGACGCCAGTGCTAACTCAGGTTAGTGTCGTTCGAAACTTTCCCGTAAACGCATCCAAACAAAATTGAGTGCAAAGTATGCGAAGCGTTTCGAAGCGGTATTTTTATGCAAGCATTCGGAAGGGCCAAAATTATCCTAATCCGCGGCTGCAAGAGTGATTAAAAAATCAAAAAAGTTTGTTGTGATGTGGAGTCATCGGTATAAGCTGTACAAAAATGCTGATGACTTTTCCGAGCGCGGCTTGAAGCGAGTGACGACAAAAAGGCAGGATAAAGTGATCGTCCAACTTTTTAAGCGGGACCCTTCTTTGCGACTACGCCAAACATGCACGTTCTTGCTAAAAAGGAATAGATGTGAGTATCAACACCATCGAACGAATTCATATCCCACCGTCCCACGTCATCAAAACCACTACTCTCAGAAAAACACATTGAGAAAAAACAAAAAAAGAAAATGATGTCACGGTAATGGACTGGCCTTCCCAGTCCCCAGACGTCAACCCCATTGAAAATGTGTGGGGATTTATGAAAACGCATCTTGACGGAAGGCCAGTCCATCTTTTATACTTCGTGAATATTCGCGGTTCCTTTTTTCTGACTCAGATGGTATGTACATACGATCCTTCATCAATATAGAACCCATTTTAGAAAAATTTATATTTTTCAAACAATATAAGAGTTCTCTACCCAATACATATTCTATCGACCTCCTTGCAAACCCAACCCTGGGCAACCTCAACACTGTTTTAAGTTACCCAAAATATTGTAATAAAAGGTGAGGTCCAAACTAAACGTCATAAAAATGTTTTTAATGAGTTTGTTGAGTTACTGCATTGGAAGCTACATCCCTAGCTGACTTCCAGTTAGAAGTTATTGCCTCTAAAGTGTCAGTATGTTTGTGTCATCGGTATAAAAGTGAGTTTCAAACAAAGAGCTAATATGAAATTTTGTTTTAAATTCGGTAAAACGTTTACCGAAACATTTGAATAGATGTAAAAAGTTTATGGCGATGATTGTATATGTCGTGTCAGAGTTCATAAGTGGTTTATACGTTTCAGAGATGGTTGTGAGGACATAAATGCCAATGAACATACGGACCGCCCAAAATCAGTAATCACCGAAAACTCCATTGAATTTTTTTTTTAATTTATCAAAAATTAACCGACATCATCGTTGAAATTCATGGAATCGGGGTTGAATATCCCCCAAACATCGATTTATCGCATTTTCACTGATAATTTGGGCTTATGGAAGGTCGGTGCACGTTTCATTCCGCGCAAGTTAACAGAGAACCAAAAGTTGCTCAGAATTCAACATTCGAAAGACCTCATTAAAGAGGCAAGAAAAGACACGTACTCCCTTTACAACATTGTAACTGGTGATGAAACGTGGTGTTTCCAACATGAACCTGGAACTAAGCGCCAAAGTGTCGAATGGAAGGCACCAGACGAGCCATCACCCAGAAACCCGCGTTTCTGACCTGAAACCCCCTTTTGAAAAGCGTTTAGCTCGCGTAAAATAGTGTATCGAGGCCAGAAAGGACTATTATGAATAAATAAAGTCGAAGTTATCAGAACAAAGCTCCAGTCGTTTCTAGTTTAGCTCAGTCTAGTGTATTTTGGACCTCACCTTGTTTATACGACAAAATCTAAACAAAACCCATGACTACATCCAAGTAATTAAGTTTTAACTATAAGTGCAACTTTCTTAATAAAAAAAGGAAAAATAAAAAATTAAATATCTCCGTTGGAAAATTATGGACCCACCACAGACTGACAAATTTTTACTACTTATTTTTCTTATACTGCTTTAATTTATTTTTTATTAAAATGTCTATAATTCATTCTCCTACGAAAACATACATAAAGCCAAGATACAAATTTGTACAAATTAAAAAAAAACATAAATTAAAACATGTAAACTTTTTTTATTATTGCCTTACAAACCGCCTTGATATTTCACATTTTTTTTTTTTTTGTTTTGGCACCAAATTATTTTCTAAGTTTTTTTATATGGTTAAAAATAGTCCATTTATCATGTATTTGCAATGTACATAGTCGCTGCTCTCTTTTCTTTATTAAAAAAATTCAAATTAATTCTAAAATGCGAGGTGAGTTCAAAAAGTAAGGTGAAGGTTTCAAATTTCGCGGGCTACGTACGTCGACTTTCGATTATTACTTTTTTATGTTAGTACACTCGTCGCGAAGATATGTTCACGGTGTTAGCAATATAGCCTGGTTAGTTTGTTTGTGAGCGGCGTAAATAAGACAAGTATTTTGCGGGATCCGCGATTTTCTGCTGTCGAAAAAAATGGATCAAAGAAGTGGTTGCAAAATTTGTGTAAAAAATGGAGTTAAGTGCTCAAGACTACTTGAAATGTTGACAGTGGCATTCGGTGAGAACACTCTGAGTCACAAAAATGTTTACAAGTGGTTCAAGCTTTTCACAGAAGCTCGAGAAGATGTGAATGACGACGCTCGCTCTGGACGGCACAGCACATCAACCATCAACAACCGATGAAAATGTTGAGAAAGTGAAGAAAATTTTTATGGAGAATCGTCGAATCTCAATTAGAGAAGTTGCTTGCGATGTCGGCATATCGGTTGGCTCATGTCACGCAATCGTTTTGGAAATTTAGGGCATGAAGCATGTGGCAGCGAAGTTCGTTGCAAAATTACTGAATTTCGACCAAAAACAACGTCGCATGAGCAACGCTCAGGAATTGTTGACTGACGTCAATGAGGATCCAGATTTGCTTAAAAGGGGTATGTGGTTTGTGAATCATGGGTATATGGCTACGACATCGAAACCACAGGAGAGTCAAGACCAAAAAAGCACGCCAAGTTCGGTCGAATGTAAAAGTTTTGCTCACTATATTCTTCGATTGCCGTGGCGCAGTGCATCAGGAGTTCTTACCACAAAATCGTCTGGTAAATAAAGAGTATTACCTTGAAGTTATTGGCCGTTTGTGTGAAGTAAGAGTTTTCCAATAAGAGGTGTTATTGAAGGTCTTTTCCCGGAAAAGATCTATGGCTTCGTTGCTTGTGTGGCACGTAGCGCCGTCTTGTTGAAAATAAACGTTATCCAGATCAATACAATCCAATTCTGGCCATAAAAAATAATTAATCATCTCTCGATTGCGCAATCCATTCACCGTAACTGTTGCTCCAGCTTCATTTTCGAAAAATTGAGGTCCAATGACTCCGTCGCACCATAAACCACACCAAACAGTCACACGTTGAGGATAGAGAGGCTTTTCAACAATAACTCTTGGATTTTCTGAGCCCCAGATCCGACAATTTTGCTTGTAGACGAAGCCACCGACTTGGAAATGGGTCTCATTACTCAAGATGATTTTTCGATGGAATTCCGGTTAATTTTCATGTATTTCAACGACCCAATCAGCAAAGACACGTCGTTGCTGATGATCGGCCGGCTTGAGTTCTTGTGTTAACTGGATTTTATAAGCCTTAAGACCCAAATCTTTATGCAAAATACGGTGTAATGAATCCAAAGAACGACGAGGAATAGACAAACCTGGGTTTTTTTCATCACTTTCGGCTACAACAGCAATAGTTTCGTCTGTTCTTGAGCGACGTGCCCGAGTTTTATTCTTCACATCACTATCTTCTCCCAGCAGCTCGAATTTGTTTAACAATTTCTGTATGGCAAAAGGATGGCATTTTGCGACGATTGAGTAGATAAAAACCGAATCGCTGAGAGAGCTCAAGGTCATACCAAAAAGTGCTTCGGGGATTGGAAAAAACGGTTGCAGAAGTGTATTATATCTGGGGAGGGGAACTACTTTGAAAGAGATGATATAGAAATTAACGAACAAATAAATATTTTTTGATAGAAATGAAATTTCACCTTATTTTTTGAACACACCAATAAAATATATAAAAAAATAATAAAATCGCAATTTCGCATTATTTTGTTAATTATTATTAGGATCTATAAATTTCTATAAATGACACTCAAATTAACGCATCCGTAACCCACAATTCCTGCAAGGCCTATCACAGCTACGTACCTCGACAATATGAAATATGGAAAAATTACGAAAATGGTAAAAAATCAGAACTAGATGCATACCGTTACACGTACATACATACATATATTTACACAATGCAAACCACATCTCGAACACATACGAGCAACCATCATTCCATCAGTTCCAATGCGAATAGCTTCAATGATGACGAGCCATTGTTCTTCGAAATACCCATTCGGGCACATCGCGTCGACGGTGACAGACTGATGATGTGTCGAACATCAATGTATTCGAAATGGTCACCCGCATTCCTCCTACAAGCGAGCTTGTTATCATTTCAGCATTCGCTGCATTGGCACTGTCCAATTGTCTGCAATTCGTGTAAATTTGTATGACTTTTCTGAATTTTTACATTTTCATGAATTTTTTTTTTTTTTTGTTTTTTTTTGCAGCCAGCAGGGAATGAATTTTTGGTAGATGTTGAAATATGCATTCAATATGCGCAAGAAAAATTTAATTCGAGGGAGATTGTGGCTAAGGCAAAGTGATGGGTAGAATTTTTTTCTGTACGAAGTGAGATTTTTGACGCTTTTACTTAGTTTTGGGAAATGGAAAAAAATGTTTTGTATTGTTTTTGTGTTTAATTTTTTTTATAAAATTCTTGCATTTTCTTGATGCCAGAAAATCAACTGCTTTTACTAAATTTAAGGTTTTTTTAGGTGGCACAAAATTAATCACCCTATCGGAAAATGTTAAATGTGTTATAATTTTTGCAAATGGCGTCGTACGTCAACTTATAAACTAGACAGCTGCAGTATGCAAATATAAAAGCAATGGAGCTCTATACTCCGCAAGAGCGTCGATATTTTTGACCAATGATCCGTCGATGGAGTTGGCGTAACGTGAATATCAACGTCGATTTCCTAATCGTTTCGCGCCAACTAAACATTCGCGTAAACATTCCTTGGGTTCTGAGGCCAACTTCTTTGGTCCGGAGCCCGTTCTGCCACTCCCTTCTGCAACCATCGAAGCCACGGTTAGCAAATGGGTTACTACACACAAGCGAGCTGGTCGGACTGATGACGGGCCAGTTTCTGTGGCCGAAGTACTTAGAAAAGGTAGGCATCTCAGACAGTGTACTCTGCATAGCTTGTGAAGAGGAGGATGAGTCGGCGGACTACTTTCTGGGCGTTTGACTCGTCTTCGCTCGAATCAGGCTGGAGGTTTTTGGCTCTAATGTGTTAAGAAGCGACCACTTTGGCTCCTTGGCACCGCAAGATCTACTGAGAATTTTTCGGAGGTCGAGTAGATTTAAAGAAAATTAAAAGGGAATCCGAGTGCAGTACAACGAACTTCATTGGGTCTGAGTGTGTTACTTGCTAGTGGTCCCGACAAAAAAAAAGTGAGCATTCTGCACTTAGCTGCTCAACTGGCACAAACTGGAAC
The DNA here is from genome assembly GCF_028408465.1 of Anastrepha ludens. NCBI lineage: Eukaryota > Metazoa > Arthropoda > Insecta > Diptera > Tephritidae > Anastrepha > Anastrepha ludens. The sequence goes on from NC_071499.1 coordinate 14,638,337, forward strand.
CACACAAGACTTTGTAGGACGTGGTCACTACTGGACTGATCGTTAGGCAGAGAATATAGCGGCTGTGGCTGCCAATGTCGCTGAGAACGAAGAAACATCAACCAGACGATGGGCATCACTAGACGGACCCTTCAGCGAATTTTAATGACAAATTTATTTATGTTCCCCTACAAAGAGCAAGCAGTTATTTTCAATCTCAACAATGAAGTGGACGATTTTGTGTCGAAAATCATCATAAGTGGCAAGACAAATTTCAATTTAAGCGGTTAAGTCAATAATCAAAATCTAGGTTTTTCCGGCACTGAAGATGTTTGCGTGCGATGCTCGAAGAGCTATGTCACGTAATCTCCTGTTTTGGCGATTTCGCATGGTCAGCAAGATCGAGCACAAGCGCATAACAGATACATTCTTCAGTATCTCTGCTACCAAAATGAAAAGTCAGAGCAGGCAGCTGAACAAATTTGCGTTCTCTGTGGATCCATTACAGTATTGAGTGTAATAGAAAAGCAAAACAGATATTTTAATAGTCCAACTCTGGTAAAAGAAAATGTTAATAAAATCAAAGAAGTCGTAGATACTTATTCCTTTGTGTAAGTCCTGATGATTAGTGAAAATACTGCGTAAAATCATTTTCTAATCTCACGGAAAAGCTGGACGCAGAAGCATCTTTGAACCAAATTTGACGCCATTGATTTTTGGATGAAAACGGACGAAATAGGCTAATTTTTGAAGCAAGTAAACTAGAATGAAATAACGGGCGCTGAAAAATAAGTCACATACAAAAATATTGACCGAAAAACCCGTTATCATACCTCAAAGAGTCGACTAAACTGATCGTCTTCTTCTTCTTAATTGGCGCGATAACCGCTTACGCGATTTTGGCAGAGTTTAACGCGCCAGTCGTTTCTTTCTCGTGCTAACCGGCGCCAATTGGGCACACCAAGAGAAGCCAAGTCCTTCTCCACCTGATCTTTCCTTTCTCTTCCTCTACCACCACCAGCTGGTACCGCATCGAATACTTTCAGACCCGGCGCGTTTGTATCCATTCCGACGACATGACCCAGCCAGCGGAGCCATCTTTAGATCTCAAGATGCATTTTTATTCGCTGCGCTATGTCTATGCCGTTGTAAAGTTCATACAGCTCATCGTTCCATCGGCTGCGATATTCGTAATGGTCCAAAAATCTTGCGCAGAATCTTTCTCTCAAGCACTCCAAGCGTCGCTTCATAGGATGTTGTCATCGTCAACGCTTCTGCGCCATACGTTAAGACGAGCATGAAGAGAGCCTTATAAAGTGTTAAATTTTGTTCGTCGAGAGGGGTCTTTACTGCTCAGTTGCCTACTTAGTCCAAAGTAGCACTTGTTGGCAAGAGAGATTCTACGTTGGATTTCAAGGCTGACATTGTTATCGGTGTTAATGCTGGTTCCTAAATAAACGAAGTCCTTCACAACCTCGAAATCATAACTGTCAACAGTGACGTGGGAGCCGATACGCGAGTGCGCTGACAGGAGGTACTTCGTTTTGTCCTCGTTCGCCACCAGACCCACGAAGAGGCGAACTGGCGATTGTCATTATGTTTCATCCGAACAACTTTAGCTCGCACATAATATCTTGAACGGCGTTATGAGAAGCTCCAATCGCTTGGATGGAAGATTATTTCGCATCAGTTGTATAATTCAAACCTGGCACCAGAAGCTGATCAAACTTTCAAATAATTGCAGCATTTTCTTGATGGTGTAAAATTTATCTCCAGAGAGGTGTTTCCAAATTCACTGGCAAAGTTTTTTGTCAATAGAGCCGAGTACTTTCCTAACTGCGAAATTACGAAAGTTCGTTCAAAAGTAACAACAGCTAGCGGGCTTGAAATCGTTTTCCCAGCTATGGAAATTTTATTGAATGATTTTACTGATAACTAATAAAGAAATATGAATATTAAAATTTTGCTCAAAATAAAATCTAATTAGTTTTTCTCCTAGGTTAGGTCGGGATAATTGGCTGCCCTTGCGAGGGGCCCACTTAGAGCCCCAAAGGAGAAGGGAAGGAACCAGATAGGAAGAAGGGACTTTGGATTATAGGGTGACAGCCAACGACGGCGATATACGATGTTGTTGTTGTGGTTGTAGTAGTAACTTTACGATTTACGATCGTATTAACCGCTTCAAGTTACTTATGATATTTACACCCGCAATGTCCATAGGTGTAGCAAAAAAGTGAGAGCCTGGATGTCTAAACTTTTCCTCGACGAGGTCAAGTCAGCTTAGAGGAAGGTGCTGAGATGATTCCTATTCGTCCTCCAGATAGCTTCTGCAGAAAGGACATGAAGCAATCCCAAGCCTCATCGCATGGACAATCTCCAATCACACCTAATGGACAATCTCCAATCACACCTAATGGACAATCTCCGATAAGCATACCTACCAAATTCGAGAGCTGCAGCTTTGTTAGCCTTAGAAGTTCCCTTGAGCACCTCCGATCTGTCCGTGGCTAGAAGAATCTCCCGATCTCGCACGTTTGCGCACTAGCCCTGCGCGTGCTGAGTTCCTGTAAGGCCCATTTTTCCCGGAGCAGACCACAGGTTCTCAAGGGTCGATCTTCAGGGTTCCCCAATCCTCTCATTTTGCAATGAAACCATCTCAAGGGTCCCCTGTCTAGCCAGCTGATCAGCCCAGCAGTTTTCCGCTACACCCCTGAGACCAGAAACTCAAATGAGCCTAATATGCCGTCGTATATTCGGCAACAGTCGAGAGAGAAGTCAGCCATTCCCCGACTAATTTCGAACGCACAAACAACAAACCCAAGTCCGTCATTGCCGCTTGACTTTCGGAGTAGATATTTTCGTCCTTTACAGAAATTAAAGAAGTAAGCAACCAATCTACTGCTTCCTTAGTTGCAGCTACTTCCGCTTGGAAAACACTACAGTGGTCCGAAAGCCTAAATTTGAGCTTGAGGGGGAGCTCCTCGCAGAGTACCACCAAATGTTCTGCCTGACCTCGAGTCATCCGTAAACATGTTTGCCATGCCCTGCTTCCCAAGTTGTCTTCAAATACATTTGGCATCCCCGCGCATTTGTGGCACATCGTTTTGCCTTGTCTCCTCCACGATCTCGATTGGTTTAATTGAAATTCATAGCAAGACAAGTGATTTAATTTTTGACCCATACAATTCTATTCATTATTCGGCGCGCTGGTGTCAAGCGACTTTTATTTTTTATTTTATTTTTATTTTCAACATTATTCATGATCGCTCAACCTCCGTGAGGTAATGTGTGGCATGCAACAGCGTACTGCGTTTATGTGTGTATGGGTGTGTGTGTGTGAATGCACATATCGATTTAAAAAGCAATTAATGTTTAACCGGCCAGCGCAATTGTTTCGGCCCGGCCAATACTGTCAACAATAACGCAACAACAAAGAAGCACAAATGCATTCGACAGTGAATGCAAAGTGTTGAGTGGCACGTATGTAGACACTTGTAGGTACAATATGTACACATGTATGTGTGTGTGTATGCAACACGTATAGGTGTTGCAAGCAAAATATTGCTCTTATCAGCATCAACCTGCTAGCGTTGATTGAAACTATTTGCACGACAACTGGCAATTGTTGTTGCTGTTATCTTTTTGGGTACATTTTACACACATACATGCATTCATACACACATACATTCACGCATACATTCACACATGCCTACATACATAAATGTTCATTGTGCGCCATAACAATTGCAAACTATTCGATGCTCTGGATTAGTCAATGTTCTTCTTTTTCTCAAATTTATGTCATGTATGGAGGTGCTTAGATCAGCTGTTAAACACACACACACATACTTACATATTTATGGAAGTTCTTTGTTGCGATTTCGATTATCCTCGACTGACATGTTGCATGCAGCAGTGTAATTAATGCTGGCTATTTGGTCAGTGAGTTTGTGACAGGGGAGTGAGTGAGCGAGTGAGTGTTGAGATTTGATGTTCGAGGTGCTGGCAATTGTTGTTTTTAATTGCCTTCATCGATTGGAGTGTAGGGTTAAGTATTTGATGGAATCACATTCGAAAATGAGGTTTAAAAAAAATAATATATTGATGCAGAGCCAGATATTTCGCCAGAGGTTTCTGTGAGAGAAAGGGAACAGAAACACATTTTACCACACAAAATTGCTTAATTGAAATGCGACTTGAATAAGTTTGTTACTTTTTTTTAATTTTTTAATTTTCTTTAATTTCTTTAATTTTATTTTTAGGAGGTTAGGGACTGAGGTTATAGGCCCTAAAAAATGATGATTTTCAATATTTTTTTTTTTGCTAGTCAATTGCTTTATTTTACAAAATATTTTTGTAATAACACTGGATTAATAGATCATGTTTCAACTTGACTTAAGCAAAATTTCAAAATAAAAAATTTATAATTTTTAAAGTTGTGTGGAGCCCGTTTCTTCAGAAGTCCCTTGTGGTGATCATCAAAAGTCGTTGGAGGTTCAACTAAAATCAATTAGAAATTAGTTTTATTAATGGATAATCTCCTGCTTGCGTGAGCTGCTAGAGGAGTACAAGGGCAGGAATGATCCTCGAAAATTCTATCAACAAGTCAAGCGTCTGACACAAGGTTTCAAGACCGGATCATCAGCCTGCAGAGATAAAAACGGAAATCTGGTTATGGATACACGGTCCACACTGGTTATATGGAGGGAACACATCTGCAATTTACTTGCTGGCGATGACGCACACAATTCCGCCGCAATAGAAGATGACCCGATACCACCTATCGACGATAATTTGGACGTTCCACCACCTAGTCATGACGAAGTCAGAGTTGCCATTCAGCGGCTCAAGAATAACAAAGCGGCTGGCGCTGACGACTTGCCCGCTGAATTGTTCAAGACTGGCGGCGATGTGCTGATAGGGAGCATGCATCATCATCATGCAAAATATGGCTAGCAAAAGGCATGCCCGACGATTGGAATCTCAGTGTTCTTTGTCCTGGGTGACCCGACGTTCTGCACCAACTACCCGGGCATCAGTCTTCTAATCATCGCTTACAAGGTCCTGTCTAGCGTCCTATGTGGAAGACTTAAGCCGTTTGCCAACACACTGATCGGGCCTTATCAGTGCGGCTTCAGACGTGGTAAGTCCACCATCGACCAGATCTTCACATTACGCCAAATTCTGGAAAAGACCCATGAAAAGCAAGTCGACACCCATCATCTCTTTGTCGACTATAAAGCTGCGTTCGATAGCCCGATAAGGGATTGCCTGTACGCCACCATGTCTGAGTTCGGTATACCAGCGAAGCTCACACGGCTTTGCAGAATGACGTTGAGCAACACAACCAGCTCCGTCAAGGTAGGAAATAACCTCTCCGAGCCATTCAATACCGTTCGAGGTTTCAGACAAGGCGATCCACTGTCATGCAACCTCTTCAACTTCGTGATGGAAGGGGTGCTCCGAAAAGCAGGTGTTCATCGTAATGGCACTATTTTCTACAAATATGTCCAGTTCCTTGCGTAAGCCGATGACACTGACATTATCGGCCGCTGTAAGCGAGATGTCACGGCTGCGTTTTCAGCTATCGAGAAGGAATCATCACGAGTGGGTCTGGCGGTGAACGAGAGTAAAACGAAGTATATGTTGTCTACAACGTGGAACACGCGGCGTGTAGGAGCGCACGTCATTGTGGACAACACTACCTTGGAAGTTGTGCCAGAATTTATTTATCTTGGCACCGCCGTTAACAACAACAACGATATCCGCCTGGAGATCAAACGGAGAATCACTCTTGCTAATATGTAGGTGTTGCTATGGGCTAAGTAAGCCGAGTAGGCCAGCCCTCACTCGCATGACCAAACTGACACTTTACAAGACGCTCATCATACCCGTGTTGCTTTATGGCGCAGAGGCATGGGTAGTGCCACAAAGCGAAGCAGCCGCTCTTGGGGTGTTCGGGAGAAAAGTTCTTTGTAAGATCTTCGGTCCTGTGCGCGTTGGCGAAGATTACCGTTCAAAAATGAACCACGAGATGTATGAGCTCTACGCCGACGTTGACGTAGTTCAACGCATCGCCATCCAACGCCTGCGTTGGCTAAGGCATGTCGTGCGTATGGATGAAGAAGCTCCAGCAAAGAAGGTGTTCGAGGGCGAAGTCCAAGGGAGCCGACGCAGAGGAAGACCATTGCTCCGGTGGAAAGACCAGGTGGAGGAAACTCTATGCTCGCTTCGTGTACAGAATGGGAGAAGGCGCGCGGAGCAGAGGCGCCAGGAGAGAGCTGGTGAGGTCGGCCGTAACTCGGTGACGGGTTGTTAGGGCCACCTAAGTAAGTAAGTAATCTTCTGCCTGATCCAAGATTGTTTTTTGAAACTATAATATGGCAGCCTCAGGAAATATTCTTCAGATTTTCGAGAAAAAAAAACCGAAAATTAATTGTTAAAAAAATCGAAATTTTTCAAAAAATAAATTTTTCGATCAGGCACGAGTTTCTTATGTTTCTCAAAAGCAATATAAATTTTATTGAAATCTACCAAGCGGTTTTTAAGTCACAAAAAGTTACAAAAGCTCAAAAAACATAGTTTTGAGAAAAACGCATTCAAAGTTTTGCTGTCTGTTCCGGAGCGCCCGAGCGCCTTTTGTTAATTCTTGAATAACTCGAAAAGTATTTATTGGATTCACTTCAGATTTTCACATAATATTTCTAAGATATTATAATTTAAGAAAATGCGAAAAAACAATCGAATGTTTTTAAAACTCTGTCTACCTCTAACCCCGCAATAGAGAATGTAAGCGATCACATTAATTAATTGTTCAACACTTTTAGTCCAAATGTGATGAATAATTCTTTCTTCCTTTTTACATTTAAAATTAGATATAAAATTATCGTAATAGTCTCTGCTTCGTGCTGCTTCAACCAATTGCCCGATAGACCTTAATCCTGTCCACTCTCTGATGTTATACAGTCGAGACATTTGCTTCTTTCCAATTCCTCGATTACCTTCGATTTTAGTTTCCCCGATGAGTTGTAGCAACTCATATTTAGGACCACGCATAATATAACCAAAATATGTGGTTTTCGCCACTTTATCAGTAATAACAGCTCGCTATCATTTCTAAGTTGCGTTAGAACTTCTTTGTAACTAACTTTGCCCCTTCACGATATTTTCATTATTATTTATTCATACTCGTAATCTTGTGTGCCCATGCCCTGCACAGCGTGCAACAAAACAGGCCAAACGTAACATTTAAGGTGCCGAAGACGTACAGGTTATAATTAAAAAGGTCATAAATTTAGTTTGGCAATTTACTTTTATTCAATTCAAAGTAAAAAATGTGTGAAAATAATAAGAAATCTAGAATCAATTTACTTTTGCTCGCCGTGACCACTTCTTGCCTTGACTATGGCCTTGAGACGGTCCAGAAACGAATCGCAAGCTGCCCGAATGTGACTTACAAGTATTTTGGCCCTCACGCAAAGAATGGCTTTTTTCAGGGTTTCGAAACTGGTGAATCTTTTAGTTCGGATCATGCACTCCATATTAGCGCAAAGAGAATAATTAATCGGATTCGCGTCTGGTGAATTTGAGAGCCATTGGTGGACGTTATGAAGTTCGGTTCGTTGTTTTTAGCCATTCTTGGTTCACTCGAGCTTTGTGAGACGGTGCCGAGTCCTGTTGAAACGTCCCTGGTCTGCCCTCGAAATGTTTGTCTGCCTACGTCTTCAAAGCAACCTCCGATAATATTTCGCATTTAATTTGACGCCAGGCTTGATGAAAACGATTGAAGAGCTCCCGTTTGCGGTTAAAGCGGCCCAAACCATTACTTGTGGCAGGTGCTGCCTCCTGATGGCCAATCGATTACTCAAATTCTCGTATGAGTGGTCGGTCAAATAAATCCTATCGTTTTGTGAGTGTACAAACTGCTCAATTTGAAAAATTTTCTGTTCAGAAAACACAACGTTCGGAAAGTTACCGCTTTCGGCCAAGCCAAGCAACTCCTTCGCTCTCTCAAGTCTGACTTGTTGCTGCTTTGGTGTGCTTTTGCTTTTGTCATTCGCCTTTTGGATCTTGTAAGGCTTGACTTTGAGATCATTTTTCAGTTTGCGGCGGATGTTACGTTCAGATATTTTCAGTTGTTTCGCTATTTGATTGGCAATTCGTCAGGAATTTCGCTCAAGTTGCTTCTTCACCTTTTGAGCCATTTCACGTGACGTTGCAGTCTTTACCAGTATCATTGTAACGAGTAATGGTGCGATAAGCAAAAACTTTATTTACTTGAATTTGCTCGAGCTCACGAACAATCGCTGGTTGTGATTTTCCGGCCAAATATAATTTAATCACATTATTAGGGTCGAAATCCTTTATTGATTTTCTCTTTTCGCGTTTACTCTGGGGAAAATGCTTCCGCGCGCTTGCAAACAATTCTCTGGACTGTCATTGAGCCAACTAACAGACAGTTGATGCCCGTGCATCAGTCTCGCCAAACAGAACCAGCCGGTACCGATGCGCACGTAATAGATTATGATTGGTTAGATAAACTCAAGACAAGTTTAAGTCAACCCTACGCATTCGCAGTCCCTTTCTACTACCCAAGGCAATGGTATTCCTGACAGTGCTTCAACTTGTCCAACCCCAACAAAAATTGAATTTAATCTAATCTACTTAAGGAGAGTTCCAAAGAAATCGATGCTCATCTAATCTCTGATTTATGAATAAGCTATCTGCCATACAGATTCCCATATCTGGCAACTTCGCAGAAGATTTTGGCAATGATTAATCGCAACCCACCAAGTTTTCCTTTTAAAGCTTCGTAACCGTGGACGTAGCATGAATATATCACAGTCCAAAAAACAGCAATCACAGTGAACTTCTTGTAGTGACTTGAAGCCAAAGAAGGCCGCAAAGGTCATAGCGACAGCTTGTGGGATGCGTGCCATTCACATTGATTACCTTAAAAAGGGTACCATGATCATCCCAATATTATACAGAGCTGTCAGAGCTGGATTCGAAAAATAATTTGAGGCAAAAATAACCACATTTAGGGAGGAATAAGATTCTCTTCGACCAAGACAGTGCATCGTACTCTCACTTACGAAAATTCCTGAAAGCCTGTTTTGTATCATGCAATGTAATCTTTACGCTGATGTGCTGTTAATGGCATTAGGACTATGTCCCTGTGTATGATCAGTGGCATCATTCAAAGGACGTTAGGCGAGCTTAACTCTTGGGATACAGGCTGTGGCCTAAGTTTAAACGCGCGTAAAACAGAACTTATGCTATTTACGATCAGATATAAGGTACCAATTTTTACACTTCCATATATTAACCGACAAACCCTCTCATTTTCAACCAGTGCCATGTATGTACTTAAGGGTAATTCTAGACTCCAAACTTAGCTGGAAGTTAAACGCCGAAGAACGGGTAAACGCTTTATATGCTTGTAAACGTATATTAGGAAGAAGATGGGGTCTTCAACCCAAGTATACATTATGATTGTATAAGGCGGTTATGCGATGAATTCTAACGTATGGCTCGATGGTTTGGTGGAAAGCTCTAGAGAGGGAATACAACATCAAATTACTTGGCAGAATACCCAGATCTGCCTGTTCAATAACAGTCGGTGCGATCAGACCAGGTCCTAGGGGGGCCCTGAACGCTCTGACACACGTTATTCCGGTAGATCTACCTATCAAGAAGATGGCAACCATGAGTGCATTTAGGTTAAATGAAGCGGGTCGCTGGAAGGAAAAACTCTTGGCCAAGTCAGTCTATTACTGCGACAAATCCAGTGTATCTCGAAGAGGACTGAATACATCGTCCCGACGGTAACATTCAGTAGAAATTTTGCCACTCTCTTTCCATCTAAGGAAGAACGGAATAAGGGATTCTCACTAAACAACTTCCACAGTACAGTCTATACAGATGGCAGTAAAATGGATTGTGGTGCTGGAGCTGGTATATATTCTCAAAGACTTGGAATTTGAAAATCTGTGCGTCTCCCTAATGCTTGCAGTGTCTTTCAGGTGGAAGTACTCGCAATTGGGGAAGCTTGTAGGCTACTAATCGCAGATCCCTCTTTTACGGCTATATGGCTATTCTTTCGGATAGCCAAGCTGCACTCCAGGCACTAGATTCGGCGACAACTACCTCTAAACTGGTGCAACAAAGCAGGACTAACCTTGCCACCTTGAGCAAAAACCATAAAGTAACCTTAATCTAGGTCCCGGGACATCGGAGCATTGAAAGTAATGAGAAAGCAGATGAATTGGCATGAAGGGGATCTGCCATGAATAACGCTCTTGCAAAATCGGTATTCACACCATTAGGTGCGGTCAAGAATGCAATTTCCCTAAAATACCTTCGAATCACAGATTGTAGATGGAAAGATACGACGAAATGCAAAATCAGCAGGACATTGTGGCCCACCTACAACCTCAAACAAACGTCATCATTCAGAAATTGAAACGAAAGGATGACTGCAGACTCATGGAAGCGATAAATGGCTTCTTGCCCATAGTTGAGGAAGTAGCTAAATTGAATATCTCTTACAATATGCGCTGCCATAGTTGTAATCAACCGGAGAAAAAGGAAACAAGCTTCCATTTCCTCTGTGAATGCCCTGCCCTATGGAAGGACAGAATGTTAACCCTGGGCCAACCTAATAAAGTTCTTAATCCGCACGGACTGGATATAGTCTTGCTGTAAATAACTGGTAAACAATTTGGTAACGAGGACTGGCAACAAAATGGTGCGGAAGCGCTAGTTGGATTCTAGACGAATCACCACTTTAACCAACCAACCAACATATGATTGAGCGCTGCTGGACCCAAAATCACTTGTTCGTGTCTTTATTTCACTACTCCATCAATAATCGGCTTAAAAGCCACAGCTGGCCACATTTACTCAATATTCCACCACTCGAGCAGCGGCCCAAAAAAAATAATTCTATCCTAGCGATTTACACTTGCCTTCGAAATAATTTACTGACCGCGCAGACTTCTCATTCAGCTTCCGCGTTTTTAGTAAATTGTCCCATAGCATTGCAACAATCATCATAAATGTCACTGCTAATGTTACCAATTATGTGTTCATATCATAATAGGAGCGGATCATTAGTGTTGCGGATGCATGGACGTATCTATAGACAAGTGCTGCTAATATTGCTGCCGCCTTGTCAGCTGCAATTGACCAAAGGCGAACTGCTGCAATGTTGGTAAACGGTGGAAGCAGCTCGAAAATGTAAGTGTTAGAAGAAATGTTCATTTGTAGCCCCGTGCACCTCATGCCCCATGCAGCGGCTCGTGTGCATGAACATTGCATTCGTATTTGTCACGCACTTGCCTTGGTTGGTTGCGGCCAAATTGTCTGTTAGCTCCTCAGCTAAGCAATTTGCGCCATCATTTAATGTGCCACATGTACTAACGATTATTAGTTAACAGGCGCCTGATTTGCAGCCCAGTGAGGAAATTATTGGTAGACCTGCATGATATATAAAAAAAAGGGTCTCATTAAAAGATAGGTTAATAATTAAAACGATATTTTTTTTCTCTTTAATTTTTCTAAATGTTTTTGTCTCTGTTTGCGTATAATTTTAGACGAAACATCCTTTTTTCTAGCAGTCAGAAATTCCATTTTTCAGATGATTTCAGTTAGGAAACAAAACATTTTTTACGCTTTGGAGTCTACTCTAGGAGGATGGTTCCATATGGAGAGGTCCACGCAAGTTGGGAAAGTTACTGATCGCCATTCACTTGGGAGTGACCAGGACATTCTTCTGCATATAGTTCAAGCAGCTCACACCTTCCGGGATTAGCCCAAGTATCCTCTGGGTAGCTTTCGAACACCCGTTCGGGAGTGAGCTAAGTGTGAGCTGGTTGTGCGCTGTGTTTGGGACCCGCGACTTAAAAACTCCCCCAATGAAAATGTATACAAAGCCTCGGATGAGAATCACCTTTACTGATGACGACTCCTACAAACGAAATATGGAATATAACTTGAGGGCAGGCACCTGGAATGTCCGGTCCCTTAATGGGGAAGGTGCCTCTGCCCGACTGGTTAATGTCCTCAGAAGAGTAAAGGCTGACATCACTTCCATTAACGAGATGCGATGGACGGGGCAGGGCAAGAAGAGCATTGGACCATTGTGGGAGAGAGACTTCATCGCCAAGTACTTTCGTTCACTCTGGTGGACGAGCGTCTCGTAATAATCCGCATAGAAGAGAGATTTTTCAACATCTTGCTCATTTGCGCCCACGCCCCGATGAAAGAGATGTACGATGCGACTTGGACGTTCCTATAAGCGCTGCCACAGCCACGACATAAAAATCGTGCTTGACTACTTCAGGGTGGGCAAGGAGGGAATTTTTGGATCCACAGTCGGAAAATTCAACCTGCACAACGAATCATTTGATAACGGACAGACACTGAGGGACTTCATCGGGGCCCGAAACACGGTAGTCTGCGACACCAGATTCCAGCATAAGAAAATACACCAACAACGTGGCTGTCTCCTGATCGAAAAACGCGAAACCACATCGATCGCACTGCGAAAGATGGAAGGCACGTTTATTTAGATGCACGTATTATCTGAGGGCCCAACAGTGACTCAGATCATTAACTTGTTGCGGCCAATATACGCACAGGAATCATCTAACTACTGTAATCGCAACAGACCACCAGAAGATTCGCCACTCGACTCTCGGAGAGTACTGCCCGCCAATTCGGTATCCAGGAACAGTGAAGCAGCATTTCTCATTCTTTGCGTACCCCCGCCGAAGAAGAAATCGGATTTCGGCGGGCCCCAAAAAACAATTGGTCTGTCAAGGAATGTCATGCTGTCGCAGAAAAAAAGATGGTGCCTATAAGACCACGCTGTGACTGAGCGAAACTCTAGCCATCTGGGGTTGCTACTGGAAGGAAAAGAGAGACGTATTATCCGACAAAAGAAACGAGAGGCCGAAATACGTGAATCCAATGAGCTTGAGATGCTGGCCAATGGAACAACGCCCGGAAATTCTACCAGAAAGTTCGGCGGCTTATAGAAGGTTTTAAGACCGGAGCATTTTCCTGAAAGAACAAAGACGGTGATCTGGTGACTGACATCCAGGGCATTCTTAAATTATGGAGCGAACACTTCTCGAACCTATTAAATAGTGAAAGCTGCGCATGTCACAGAGAATGTGAATATCCCGATACTCCAATTGTTGACGACGGAATTGTTGATCCGCTATCCGACCATGACGAAGTGAGAACGCCGATAACGCGGCTAAAGAGCAACAAAGCCGCGGGCGCTGGCGGACTGTCGGCTGAGCTATAAACATAGCGGCGAGGAGCTGGTAAGGTGCATGCATCAGCTCCTATGCAAAATATGGTCGGATAAAAGCATGCCTGCCGATTGGAATTTAAGTGTGCTCTGCCCAATCCATAAGAAGGGCGATCCTCCAATCTGTGCCAATTACCGCGGGATTAGTCTTCTAAATATCGCCTATAAGGTTCTAGCGAGCGTATTGTGTGAAAGGCTGAAGCCCACCGTCAACCAACTGATTGGACCTTATCAGTGTGGCTTTAGACCTGGAAGGTCTACCATCGACCAAATATTTACAATACGCAAAATCTTGGAAAAGACCCACGAAAGGAGAATCGACACACACCATCTTTTCGTCGATTTCAAAGCTGCATTCGACAGTACGAAGAGGAGTTATCTGTATGCTGCGATGTCTGAATTTGGTATCACCGCAAAACTAATACGGCTATGAAAGATGACGTTGTTCAATACGAGCAGCGCCGTCAGAATTGGGAAGGACGCCTCCGAGCCGTTTGATACCAGACGATATTTCAGACAGGGTGACTTAAAGAAAGCAAAGCGAATGGGTCTGCTGGTGCACGAGGGCAAAACGAGATACCTCTTGTCATCAAACAAACAGTTGGCGCATTCGCGTATCGGCAACTACCCCACTGATGACAAATATGATTTCAAGATTGAGAGAGACTTCGTTTATCTAGGAAATAGTCAGCCTTTAAACACAGTCGCAAATCCTTTGTTTGCCATTTTCCACTAGGCCACCTACTTGGAGTTTTCTCAAGTTTACAGCAAATAAGTCTGATATGCAGGTGTGTTAACTGGAATTTGCAACGCATCAATGCCATAACAAGCAATCAGGTAACAACAACAAACATACTAGCTAAAATTGTTGCCACGATAATGGCAATAAACAGAGGCAAAATATGGGCTGCAAGCGTGTAAATGCAACATGGCAGACTCGATTATCAACAATGACAAAGCAGAGAGAGTGGCAAGCAAAAGGAAATATTGCCATTTTCGTGCATGCCACGAGGCAGTACAACTACATACATACACACTATACATCTAAACTGCTATATATACATACACAGAGATGTAAGGGTAAGGGAAACGCACACGTGTGGCAAGTTCTAAGTGGCAATTTTTATCGAAGAAGCTTCGTAGCATCCACATATTGGGTGAAACACCATTTTTTAAGCTAACAACACTCGACTTGCCAAACAATGCGGAAGATTGTGCCTTGCCACTGCAATATACTCGTGCAACAGTGCGCTTTGAGTCTGAGCATAAGTTGCAAGTGGGAGCATTCAATGTAGAGAACAGCAAACAAATTTGTTAAGGTCGAATTGCAGACGACTCCAAAATGTCATTTAGCAAATACATAGAGATGTGAACACACACAAAATCACACCTACACATGCACACATACACGCCCGAATATTTGCGTAAATGCTGCTTTCGTGTGTTGAAATCTGAGCTGAGGTTGCAACACTACACTCGACTCGAGTTGCCCAACGCTGTGCTATGTAACGAATGAGTTTGAGAAAGGACTCATCTTCTGGACAGAACGCAAGCGCATTCACGAAGCGCCAAGCATATTTGCTGCGTCAATGCAAAGGCATGTTGCAAGTGGTTACTTGCTAACTTCTAATCCAATAAAGTTCAAGCGGCTCAGCCGGCAAGCAACTCCAGGCCGGCCTTACGTTGCGCGTCATCTCTACGCTTCTACGAGTGCTTTGGCAGGTGTTATATCGGCCAGTCTACTTGTATGTGTGGTGGCTTATGTACGTGCCACGCATCCTCAGTATTTTTGTAATACTTGTAGCTATCTCTTTCTTGCCTCCATTGTCTCTATTCTCTATTCTATTCTTCGGCAAGGCATCGATGGTGCAAAAACTAAAATAAATTTATGGCCAAATAAATCAAAGGCAATATTGTCACATTCTGCCAGTAACTGTAACTTGCAACAGTGGTGTAGCATGGCAAACGTTTGCAACCGCTAGGCTGGCAGTGCAGTTGCGGTTCGAAAGTCGACGCGTATTCTTTCTGTGTACATAAGGCAGTATGTGTGACTTTGTGCTGGCGTATGTGTTCGTGTGCCACATGATGCGCTTATATTGCCATGTGGACGGTGGCCTATGACATGGAATGGTGGTGCTAGTAAGATGGGCAACAGTACTTGCCACAACACAAATACTGCGTTGCTCGTTGTTTGTGCTGGCCTTTGACTGTTGATTGCTACCTTCTCAAACTTTCTTCACACTTGAAGTGCTTTGTTTTCTGTTTTTTTTTTCTTTTGCACAGCACAACTCTCGAACGGACACCACGATTTGTCGCTGCCTTTCGGTCATGCCACATTTTTCTTAATCACCGGCATGTGGCAGCAATTGAAAACGCTGTCTGAATTGATCGAAATAGCAGTAGAACGCAATGCATTTAGGCTGGGCTGCTGCTGGTCGAAAGGCCGGATACATACGCGGATTACTCTCTTTCGGCCACATAAGACGTAGATGTATTTTCCCAGATGAGTGCACGAGAAAGACGGCAAATAATGAAAACTGTTCATGGAAAAATTACTTTCTTCAATTAGACGTATTGATAATGACCTACAAAAAATTTAATGAACAAGCAAGAAATTTTATTAATTTTAAAATAGTTTCCGATGTTGCTTTCCCTTTAAAGGGAATTTCCTTCTCTGCATAGAAAAGCTTCTCATTGCTTTAATTTGATAAGTAAATAAATATTGTGTTGGAGAATTTATTTTACAAAGATTTGTTTGCTGTTTGGCAAAGGGTGAGTATTTATTCGATAGAACTCTTTCTGCTCTTCAAAACTGTTTGAATTTCATCATATCTGCTAATATTAACAACATTTCACAATTTCCTTTCATGACTTTGTGTATTGACATAAATCCAATAGAAAAAGCATAAAAAAATGATTTTGATTTAATAAACAGGTGGTAACATCAAAACTTACGTGCGCGTCCTTCGGATCATTCGGTGACCATCAGCTGTTTTACATATAAAGTGTATATTTCGCGCCTTTTTTGTGGTTAGGTTTTTGCTGCAAAAGCTTGTATGTTAAATTCTTTAAAAATGGAAAGATTTCAAGTTTCTGTAAGTATTTTTATTATAATATTTAATTATTATTGGTGTGTTTATTTATGAAAATTTGGTTTAGAGACCAAATCGTCTTACTCAAAGCCAAATAGAGCATATTATTGACAATGATGAGGATTTTGATGAGTGTAGTGAAGATGGGGATGAAGATTATATAGTGGAACAATTTGAATCAGAAGGATCTTCTGACGAATATTTAGATTCTGATAACGATGAAGATATAATACCTGCATTGGAGAATGAAAGCAGTGTTCCTGTGTACCTATTATTGCAAGGACAGAGCTATTGAGTGGTCAATGGAACCAGTTGGCCACAATAGTGGCAGGGCCAGAATAGAAAATATAATCCACGGAAGACAGGGAGTTACTGCATATGCAGTACATCGTATTTCTACTATCAAGGAATCATTCGATCAATGCTTTACGTACCAACTAAAGCAAATTATAATCAGCAATATAGAGGGCGAAAGAAAAATTGGAGCTGGATATAAAAAAATAGATGAGATAGAACTCGATGCATATTTGGGTATTTTAATTTTAGCAGGTAGTTAAATCAATATAATTTTCCGTATTTATGGCCAAAATGAAGACATAAATGTATTTTTTTACAGGACTACATCGTTGGCGGCCGCCGTAGCCGAATGGGTTGGTGCGTGATTACCATTCGGCATTCACAGAGAGATCGTTGGTTCGAATCTCGGTGAAAGCAAAATTAGTAAAAACATTTTTCTAATAGCGGTCGCCCCTCGGCAGGCAATGGCAAACCTCCGAGTGTATTTCTGCCATGAAAAAGCTCCTCATAAAAATATCTGCCGTTCGGAGTCGGCTTGAAACTGTAGGTCCCTCCATTTGTGGAACAACATCGAGACGCACACCACAATTGAAGGAGGAGCTCGGCCAAACACCTAACAGAAGTGTACGCGCCAATTATTTATTTTTTTTTATTTTATATCGTTCACACGGAGAAAGTATTCGAAGCCTCTGGGATGAAGTGCACGGCCCACCATTATTCTGTGCAACAATGTCACTTGGCAGGTTTCTTGAAATTAATCGTGTTTTGAAGTTCGATGACAGAGACAATCGAAGGGCTCAAGGAATGAACGATAAATTTGCTCCGAGTCGCGATTTGTATGAGAAGTGGGTGGCTAATTTACAGCTACTTTTTGTTCCATACGAAAATATTACAGTAGACGAGCGTTTAATTCCTTCTAGGGGCAGATGCCTGTTTTTAGTTGACATGCCAAGTAAACCAAGCAAATATGGAATGAAAGCATGGATAGCTGCGGATGTGCGTACAAAATTTTGCCTTAATTTCCAAATGTATTTAGGGAAGGAGTCAGCTTCCGCTCCACCGGAACGGAACCAAGGCCAGCGCGTTGTGTTGGATCTCGTTAGTGGGTATGAAGGGCGGAATATTACAACCGACAACTTTTTTACTACTCGGGATTTGGCACTGGAGTTATTGAAGAAAAGAATTACTTTGGTAGGCACCGTAAGGAGTAATAAACGATTTTTACCGGTTTGTGGTACTGAAGTGGAGTTAAGGAGTCTACCAGTGCTAAGCAGTCGACATTTCTTTAATGGATCAGTTACCCTTATGCAATACATACCCAAAAAATATAAGATGGTGACTGTTTTAAGTACCTTGCACCATGATAAAAGCGTTATGGAAAACCATCCAAAAAAGTTGCCAGATATCATCAATTTCTACAACTCTACAAAATCTGGAGTGAATACTATTGATCAACTTGTAGAAACATATACATGCAAGAGACAAACTAATCGTTGGCCTGTAACCATTTTTGCAAGCATCGTAGATATCTCAGCGTTGAATGCCTTTGTATTATGGACAGAAATTAATCCTTCGTGGAATGCTGCAAAAACATATAAACGTAGACTTTTCCTCGAAAATCTTGGCTTAGACCTTGTTCATGGGGAAATTGAACGCAGAAAAACGCTACCAAGAACTCAATCGTCAGCAGATATTGTACGCAATATGAGAGCGGACGCAGAGCAACCAAGCACTTCGGCAGGAACTGTTCCGAAAAAAAGAAAACCTAGTCAGCGAGCCACCTGTGCAGTTTGCCCTAGCTCAATACGTCGCAAAACTTACGAAAGCTGCACGGTTTGCAAAAAACCTGTGTGTCCACAACATCGTTCAACGGTTACGGTTTCAAAAACCTATTGTTTGGAGCATTCAAATTAAAAAAATGTATCTAATGTATTTAAATATGTATAAATAACAGCTTAATAATCAATAAAACTAATGAATTTTAAAAACTTCTATTAAAATTATAAACTTTTATACAGATATCTAAGCAAAACACAGGTAAGGTCATTTCGTGACCCGAATATCACATGTGTAAGTTCTTTTGAATGTAACAGAAGGGTTAAAAGGCAAATTCCAAGCGGTGATAATATTTTCAATTTACGCCCCAGCTGAAGCTGCAAAAAATGAAGAAAAAGATACCTTTTACAATTTGCTTTCTAAAGAGAGGAATAAAATCGCTGGCGCCAGTATGTTAGTATTACTGGGTGACTTTAACGCAAAAATTGGCAAGGAAGACTTTGCAAAAGAGGTTTCTGGTATGCACTCTCTGCACAATTCTACTAGTGTTAATTGCCATTACTTAATAAGCTTTTCAACCGAAAATAACTTATGAACCAGCAGTACTTCTTTCCAACACAGACGCATCCACAAACGAACGTGGTAAATCCCTGGAAGCCGAAAAGCTAACCAGAGAGATCATGTGCTGGTAGATAGAAGGTACTGAGGTACAGTACTTAACGTCCGTTTCCTCCGAGAAGCTAGCTGCGACTCTGATCATTATTTGATAAAAATTAGACTAAAGCAGCGGGTGACAGTTGTTGCGTCTAAAAATAACTTCAAAAGAGAAAGATATAACTAAGAAAACCTTTATTCAGATAAAGAAATTAAAATCAGCTTCCAATCTACGTTGAATGCAAGAGGGAGCAATACCAGAGCAAAGAGCATGTCCAGCTCGGCCAAGCGGGTTATTGGGTACTTACCGAAGCAATCCAAAAAAGAATGGTTTGACGATGAGTATAAAGAGCTTACTAATGCCAAAAATGAAAGCTGGTGCCACTTTATAACGAGCGGCACCCGCAGAGCGCGAGCGGAATAGAACGGCAGCTAGAAAAGTTTCAAATAAAAAGAAAAGAGATTCCATCAAAAATAAAATTCAGGAAATATAATTAAATGCAAAGTGTAATGTGGCTCAGTTTTATCGGAAAATTAAAAATTAAACGGCTATATTTCAGCCTAGAATAAATATTTACTTATCTGAACACGGTGATATATTACAAACCTACAAGGAAATCTTAGAAAGATGGCGACAACATTTTGACAACCTTTTAAATAATAAGCATCAAGACGAGCATTCACCTTAGGGTCCTATAACTACAGCTGAAAATATTATCCTTCCACCAGAATTTGACAAAAAAAGCTCCAAAATGGGAAGACAAACGGCGAAGACTCTATAGCGGCTGAGCTCCTGAGAGAAGGTGGTGAGGAGTTGCATAAGTGACTCCACCATTTAATAATCGACGTATGGGAAAAAGAATCCGTACCATCTGAGGCTGGATCTCTAGGCTGTATAATCTTTCCAGTACACAAGAAAGGTGATAAGAGAGTATTCCCTAACTATCGTGGTATCTCACTGCCTACAAGCTCTTCACAAGGCTCGCTAGCGCAACGCTCACAAATACACAAGCAAAATTTATCATTCAAGGGAAGCTCATAGAGTCGTTTTCTATTGCATCAGGTGTAAAACAAAATGTTGCCTTATCAACAGTCACATTCAATTTGATGCTGCACTTTGTCGTAAGGGAAGTCAACAAAGGTGGTACCTTTATAACTAAAATAACCCAAGTATATGCTTATGCAGATGACATCGCTATTCTCTCGAGAAATAGGAATGACTTAAAAGAAATTTTCTTGAAAATTAACAAAATTGCTAACGATATTGGCCTTTTTGTAAACGAGGGTAAAACCAAATATCTGTTGAAATCGAGGCGGCCTGCATAGATGCAAAATTTCCATTTTGGAACAGTGAAACATTTTAAGTACCTAGTACAATAGTTATGTTCGCATTAGCGGTGACACGCCACCAACAAAGCGTATTACGTCCATCCTTACTTGTTTAAGTCCCAACTCTTGTCTAAAGATACAAAGTTAACTATGTATTGTATAAGACCCTTATTCGACCGATCTTAACATATGGATGTAAGGTATGGACTCTTAAAGTTGCTGATTACTAGCAGGGAAAGAAAAATTTTAGGAAGGATTTGTGGGCCAATAAGAATGGATGATGGCACCTACAGATTTCGAATGAACTCTGAACTGAACGATATAACTCAGAACGAGATAGCTGTGCGTTTTGTTAAAGTGCAGCGCATAAGATGGCTCCGCATAAGATGGCATGCGATCCGTATGCCTGCTGACAGTACCGTAAATAAAGCCTTAATAGGATAGCTAATGGGCGTGAAGGCCAAAGGTAGACCGAGGAACCGTTGGATGGACACAGGGGAACACGATCTTCAGACATTGGGCATACGTAACTATGAAGCAACAGCTCAAGATATACCGTTTTACAGGAGAATTTGGAAGGCAGCTCTGACGCACTCAGCGTTGTAACGCTATGAAAGAAGAAGTTTGAGGTGGAATAACGCTCACTGAGCCAGCCATCTGGTTGAACCTTTCCTTTTACAAATTACAGTAACTTTACTTATTCTTCTTCTACTTAATTGGCGTGTTAACCGCTTACGCAATTTTGGCCGAGTTTAACAAAGCGCGCCAGTCGTTTCTTTCTCGTGTTAACCGGCGCCAATTGGACACACCAAGTGATTCCAAGTTCTTCTCCACCTGATCTTTCCAACGTAGACGAGGCCTTCCTCTACTACCACCAACTGGTAGCGCATCGAATACTTTCATAACCGAAGCGTTTGTATTCATACGGACGCCATGACCCAACCAACTAAGCCGCTGGATCTTTATTCGCTGGGCTTTGTCTATGTCGTCGTAAAGCTCATACAGCTCATTGTCCCAACGCTTACGGTACTAGCCGTCGCCAACATGCAGGGTCTAAAAGGCAAAATCTTTCTCTCAAACACTCTAAGGAACACCTTATCAGATATTGTCATCGACCACGCTTCTGCGTCATAATAAACGAAGTCTCTTACATCACCGAAATCATAACTGTCCACCCTGACGTGGGTACCGATACGCGAATGCGCCGACTGTTTGTTTGATGACAGACGGTACATCGTTTTGTTCTCCTTAACCACCAGACCTTATCGTTTTGCTTCCTTATCCAATTTGCAAAAGATAGAACCTCAATGCGACGACCGAGGCTTCGTTTTAGTTTTTATTGCGAGGGATTTTTACGTGGCAGGTCCCAAATCAGCCAACCAGCTATCCGGGGTTGCTTCGCCTTCTCACGTTAGCTCGCTCTCGAACGGATATTCGGAAGCTGTCCAGAGGATATTTAGGCGAAGCCCGGAAGTTATGAGCTGCTTGAACCATATGCAGGCTCGAAAGTGAATGGTCATCAGTGACTTTCCCCACTTGCATGGACTTCTACATATGGAAGCAGTCTCACTTATTGGCAGTGATAAAGCATAGCTATTTTCTGGTTCTACAAATAGCATAAAACCGTATGTGCAACAATAATATGTAGTTGACTTCTTCTTGATAAAAATATTAGCTTTGTTTGAAGCGGCTGTCACCGATTATTTGCAAAAAAGAAATAATAATTCCTATGAAAGAATAAAAGAAGTGGTACACTCCTCCAGCAACAATTGGCACTCAAGTGGATAGTCAAAGTAATTGTTACTCATGAAATCTGTGTAAACACTCATGGCACGACCCTCGTCAATTCAAGCATCCGCCGCTTGCCAATGCCGAATACTTGTCAAAAAGTATCTTTTAAGCAACACATTGACACCACCTCTGCCGCGCTCAACGACTGACTGCGTCATGTGCATCCTGCGACCACCTCTTCATCCGGCCCTTTGACAAAGCATATGGAAATTTTCATTGAACTGCGAAATTTGCTTCATTCATCGTTACAAACAACCCAAAGCTTTGACACATGTCCAACGGATTCAATCACTTCCACAACCACCCGCCCTCCCTTTCAGCTAGAACGAACATTAGCGTACTCGAATGCCGAAAAGTGGCAAACCGCAGAGCTGAGCTAAATTGTTCTCACACTCAACGCCTTGTCTAGTTAGTTGTGTTGGCCTCCGTTAGTTGGTTGATTGCTTCATTGGTTTAGTGCAATGGTTAGCTGGTTGTGCGATTGGTTGCTTGCTTATATGGCTCATATGGCTGGTTAGTCCGGTTTTTCATCATCAGCTCATTGTAGTTGACATGAAAGCGTGTTCAATTGCTTGGGAAACTTTTTGAGTTTCCGTTTCATTGCTGTCCACTGATCATCACACGACAACCGATGAATGTGAGTACATAAGTGAATGTATGTCAATACACAGCTCTGCTTACACGCACACACACACACTCGCACACATATTTACATGCTTGTAGTGCTTCTTATTTGCTGCCTTTTGGATATATGGAACACGCTTTGATTTGTTTGCTGCTGTCGAAAGGGTTGTTTCTGTTTGCCAACTCGCTTGATTACCCTAAATAGTATCCACTCATCCTGACTGAACTGAATTACATGTGAACGCTGCTTCATTATTTGCTCATTTGTGGCATGCCACCCGAAATTCTGCTCTATCGGCTCGTGTTCACACTTAAGCTATGTGGCATGTGCTGCTCATTTCCGCTCCTTTAAACACAATTAGAAACGTGTTTTTGGATTTTGCTAATTTCGTTGCTCAGCCTCTGCACAATCACTTAAGCTGTCAGCTTCTTACTAACACAAAAAATGTATATTTATGGATGTTTGTGTGCCTGTGTATTTTTCCTTTGCTTGTCCGTTTGAGGGAGCGTCCTTTTTCCGAAAATATTTTTTTCATGTGCAAATTAAATTTATTTCCCCATTTTCCGATTAATGTCAATTGACTTTATTGATAGTCCATTCATATTCAGTTTAAGGAGACGGCCAAGCCACTTTATTAATTTTTGCCTTAAATAAAAACTCAATTGAGAAGTAAAATAAAATTTACTGATGTTGTTGGTTTTCTTCCTTGAAAAGAAACATTGAGGAAGTACCTATCTTCTTTTTTGCTTAAAAACTGTAGAAAGTCACTTTGTTCCCTTTTAAGGGGTTAGAGGTAGTCAGAATTTTCAAAAAATTTGATTATATTTGCATTTTCTTAAAGTATAAAGTCTTAGAAATATTGTGTGAAAATTTAAAGTGAATCCGAAAAATACTTCTTGAGTTATTCAACAATTAACAACAGGCACACCGGCGCTCCGCAGCAGATAGCAAAACTTTAAATGCGTTTTTATCAAAACTATGTTTTTTGAACTGGTGATCACTGTATTTTAAAAAAACGCTTGGAAGATTTCAATAATATTTACCCTACTTTTGAAAAAAATAAAAAAAACTAGTGCCTGATCGAAGGATTTTTTTTTCAAAAATTTCGATTTTTTTTAACAATTGACTTGCAGTTTTTTTTTTCTCGAAAATCTGAAAAATATTTCCTAGGCCACCATATTGTTGATTTTGAAAAAAACGATTACCTGTTAATAAAACTAATTCCTCTTGCATCTCCAAGGATTTCTGATGATCACCGCAAGGGACTTCTGGAGAATCAGGCTTCACACAAACAGCGATAACTTTTACAAATTTGAATTTTTTTTTAAATTTTGCTAAAGTCAAGTCGAAATATGGTGTATTAATGCTATGTGTTAATTTTTATAAAATAAAGCAATTGACTAGCAAACAAAATGCGTGTTGCGTAGTACACATAACAGGAGTGAAAATTTTAAGGCAGACAAGGAAAGAGGGAGAGACCCGAGAGAAAATGAGAGGGAGAGAGTGAGAGAGACAGAATATATATCTAAATAAATTCACAACATTTGCAGAGAATACCAATAGACAAAATTTATAAAAATCGGAGAAGGGTCAACCGGTGTAGGTAAACGCCGGACTCAAACCGTGGCAACAACGCGCACTACTCCGAGCGTTTATCACCCGCACAAACGCCGCGATTCCAGGGCTGCAGCAACGGCACAAATTACCGCAAGGCAATACCAATAAATCCGACGCCGGAATGGATAACTCTTTATAGTACGCACAAGCACTAGCCAGGGAACGGAAATAAGCGCCAAAACGTAGGCAGCAAAAAAAAAAACCGGGAAAAAATTTCGGTGCATGGCCTTGAAATTTTACTCTCCATTCTCGCTCGTCCATCGACGCCTAAGAAGTTTCACTTCATATCATATCTTCAATATTCCACTATAGGTCTATATCTAAATTATCAACGTCAATGACAAGCTACCAATTGCTATCAAAGGATTAATTGACGCTTGCCAACAAGGGCTTGTTGATGGACGCTCTTCTGTTACAAATTTAGCTGCTGATTCTCAGTTTTCTGTCTCAGCGAAGGTCTCAAGCTGACACCATAACACCGGTCTGCCACAAAATTTTTATCTGGGCATTTGAAAATCTAGACTTCCCTCAGCTTTCCTTTAATGGTTGCAATCATGCCTGTCAAACAGAAGCTCATTTGTTCAAATTGGGAATACTAAGTCCCATAAGTTTGTGTCCCCAAGATAGCTTTCTTGGTCATATCTTGTTTATTTGTATATATAATTGGCGCGTACACCCTTTTTGGGTGCTTGGCCGAGCTCCTCCTCCTATTTATGGTGTGCGTATTGATGTTGTTCTACAAATGGAGGGACCTACAGTTCCAAGCCGACTCCGAATGGCAGATATTTTTTATGAGGAGCTTTTTCATGGCAGAAATACACTCGGAGGTTTGCCATTGCCTGCCGAGGGGCGACCGCTATGAGCAAAATGTTTTTCTTAATTTGGTGTTTCACCGAGACTCGAACCTACGTCCTCTCTGTGAATTCCGAATGGTAGTCACGCACCAACCCATTCGGCTACGGCGGCCGCCTTGTTTATATCTTGTTTATACTTTTCATTAATGACGATGGTCGTATTTTAAAGTATTCGAGATATTTACCCTATGCAGATGATTTGAAACTTTTTTGCAGAATTTCCTGTCCTCGGATACATTGCTATTACAGGAAGACTTGAACTCTGAATGACTGAGCTCTGAAAAACAAACTGTGTGCTAAAACTACTAAATGAAACATGCTGAGGTCCTATGGATATACACAGCACTTACCAGACGAATCATCACTTACGCCTCGGTGGTCTGGTGGCGATGGACTATGGTTAAGTCCACACTCCGGGATCTATACAGGCTGCAAAGAAGTCTATGTTTATGCATTACGGGTGTCATGAGTACAACCTCTGGTGATGCTCTAAATACTATGCTTGATTTGCTCCCCTTGGATCTAACAATCCAGCATGCATTCAGGGAGGTTTCACGGATATTTTCTTTACCGATGGGTCCAAGAATGAAATAGGGTTTAGAGCCAGATGGTACTTAAACAATAGTAATAATTATCACTATGCTTAGGGGGGAAATGGCAATTGTTTTCCAAATACAAATTTTAGCCATCCTGAAAGTAGCCGAATGGATAATCGAGAGGAGATGGAGCGGGAAAAAGATTAGTGTTTTCAATGATAGTCAAGCTGCACTGAAGACCCTGGAGAACGTAGAGTATACAACGAAGATTGTTGAAGAAATAAGAAGAAGCTTAATTCTGTCGCAAGACAGAACAGGCTTGGGCTTATATGGGTTCCAGGGCACTCCGGTGTTCAAGAAAATGAAATTGCCGATGAATTGGCCAACCGTGGATCTACGGTTCCGCACAGGGAATCAGTTTCGCAGGAAACATGACTTGGATCAGCGATTATGTATGCAATTTACATAAAAATCTATGGTCCGGTCTAGAACGCTGCAGAACTGCAAAGTGTTTTGTGACACGTCCCAACAGGAAACTGTCAAACTTTCTAGTAAAACTTGGAAGGAAAGGCGTTCGGTTGATGGTCGGTATTATTACAAGAGACAACCCATGGGGTCAGCATATGACCACCATTGGAATCATTGAGGACCCGATGTGCCTATCTTGCTTGAGTTTTGAGTTCCTATGTCGTGATAATGAGTACTATTCGTTCTCTAAAACTGGAGGATATTTACAGATTTGCCAGAGAATCTGGAAAATTCTCACAGGACTACCTTTGACTCTGTCTCTATTCTTTCCTATCCTTTCTCTGATACTTTTCTTTTCCCCTTGACTATCTACCCTTTTTCCAGAGCTCCAAATACAATAGGCTCTTTAGCTTGAGTGTTTTAGGAGTCGCCAAATCCCTTGGCTCGACCTATTCAAATTTAAAGTTTTAATTTCATTGTCTCCGTCAATGATATTTTGCACGTTTTGCTCTTCAACCCTTACACTTCACAGGACTACCTTGCCTTACTACAGTGCTGGCTAATAGTTCAAAGCTTAATGCTTATTTAGGATATAATATCCGACATCATGGACTGATAAGATCTACTCGATCTTTCAATGTTCCTAATAGAGTGCCTCTCTCTCATAATCCATTTTAGATTGAAGCTCTGAAATCAAGCTACTTTAATTTCCCCCTCTTACAAAACGAGTTGAAAAGTTTAATCGATTTCGTAGAAGTCTTGATCTTGATTTTTCTGTGCCAAAGCCTCTGTTTAAGTTGCTCATTGAGTCCTGTTATTGTTTAATTTTATGTAGTTCTTAGTTTTTGTTATGTGACCCTGTAAATCTAGTCAGTAAGGTTGTTACCATCGACTTAAATAAAGAAAAAAATAGAGAAATAAATAATAAAAAACGAGTGACGACTCTCTTCATCTGCTATTGTTGTTGTTACGATATAACAGCTTTTTCCTCGTAAATATTTGAATAATGCTGCTAAAAGATCAGTCTTTGGCTGGATATAAATCTAGTTCGCTCCGAGAGCATGGAATTGATTGTCATGGGAAAGAAAATAAATTCCCCTTTAGCTCTTAATTGGCCAGCCGTCTTTTTCCTTTTTCAAAAATGGGTAAGACAAACTAAAGATATCCCAAAGTTTTATCCCAACGGCATGGTTCTTTATGAGAAGCTTGCCATGGCTGGAATACTCTCGGAGGTTTGTATTGCCTTCTATCATTTGTTGCTTTTGAACCCCTACACTTTCTTTCGAATGTTAGTCACGCACCCACCCATTCCGCTTATGGCAACCGCCTTTTTAGTTTGTAATAGGACTGAATTTCATCAGGCTTAGGACCGAATTTCATAAGACCTTCTAAAGCACTTAGCTCTACCTGCCATAGCGTGTCTATACCGATTACATTGCGAGTGATCCAAATATTTTAGATGTTGTTTTAAATTTTTTCCTAAAATTTATTTATTAGCGGGTTATAAGAAGGAAAACTGAACAAATTTTAAACTGAAATTTCTTTTCTTTTTTACCATTGAAATAAAAAGAATTCGGTTGCACGTGCCGAATTCATACTGTGAGGACTTTGAGTTCATTCACATAGTGACTAACCAATATACACCCTCTCTCGGGACCCCTTTGGAAAACCTGCTTCGGAGGAAACATTTGTTCCCCATATGCTACGCTTGAAGGAAAAGTGGAATGCCGTATGCGACTTATTGGCCGAGATTACGAAAGAGATGAGGCATCTGGAAAGACACAGCAGCATAAAGAATCTGAATTCTGGATGCAAATTTTGAATTATTGGGTTGTAGAGTAAGTTCGTAGCGCTTTTAACGAATACTCTTATTTAAACAAAAACAAATAATTATATTAGTAAGTTAATCAATTATATTGGAAGCTACAACTTTACTCCATCTTCCAGGCAGCATACGGATTCCTCTGAGGAAAAATTCGAGTTCTTTCGACTTGATCCATTCATTGAGTCAGTTTGCGATGCTCTCGTAAGAAGAAAACCGCTCTCAAATAAGGGCTGACTGCATTGATCGGAACAGATAGTAGTCCGAAGGGGCAATGTCTGGAGAATACGGCGGGTGGAGCAAGATTTCCCAAGATTTCCTCTAAATATTTCTGGACCGATTTGGCAACGTGCCATTCTGCCTGTTTTTCTTTTAGAGCTCGATTAAACCGCATTATATGCAGTTGATAACGATCGCCAGTGATGGTTTCAGATGGTTAAGGAGTTCATAATAGATGACACCCTTCTGATCCCACTAGATACACAACATAACTTTTGAAGCATGAATATTTGTTGTCGATAGACCTGATTCACCTGGCAGGATTCAACTTTTCCGACGCTTAGGGTCATCATAGTAGATCCATTTTTCGTCGCCAGTGACGATGCGATGCAGATAATCTTTTCTTTCCTGCCGTTAAAGGAGCATCGCACACGTCACCCTCTCCTTCAATTGATGTGGCATCCAGAACATCCAAAAATATTAACAGCAGCGACACCTCTTTTACGAGGGCGGATATTCCATAGCGAATATTCACAACCTCTTTCCACATCTCTTCATATTTGTTGATGTCTGGTCGGAGGTCAAAGAAGTTGTTGAGCCAGTTTTTAAGGGCATCTTTGTTATCGCATTTGGTTTGACAGGGAGCGAAACAGATGGTAATCGGTCCGTGCAGGGTTCAAAGAATATGGCGGATGCTGAAGGACCTCCCATTCGAGCTCTTGAAGTGCGGCTTTGACGACTTCAGCAACATGAGGCCCGGCGTTATCGTGTAGGAGGACGGTTTGCCCAGGTCGATCAGGTATTTTCAGTCGAGTAGCCTCAATGAGCAATGTAGAGCTCCTTGTTGACCGTTGCATTCTTTTCGAGCATTTCCCAGTATACCATGCCCTTCCAGCCCGACCAAACACACTTCTTTGGATGAAGAACCGACTTAATTCTCGGCTTTGGCGGATCTCCTGAAACCACTCACTTTTCTATGCTTCGTGTTGATGTATGGGTCACATTTCTCATCTCCCGTGATGACTAGGTACACAAAGAGTTGTTTCTGACCGTGTGCTGCTCGCTGGCGCTCGAGATGCTGAGAAGCAACTTGAAGGCGACTTTTTTTTTTTAGTTTTTTTTCGGTGAGTTCGTGAGGCACCCAGGCACCCAGACCCCCAATTTTGCGGTAAATCCCATTGAATGAAAGTGACTGAAAACCGTTTTATGATCGCAATTCATTTTTTCCGCCAATGCACGACTGGTTTGGGCACTTTTCGCCTTCAAAAGTGATTTCAGATGTTCTTCATAGAACTCAAAAAGCCTTCCGCTGCGAGACGTGTCATCGACGTGAAAGTCGCCATTTTTGGACTTTGCAAAGCATTTTCGTGCTCTGGACTCACCTAAGACACCTTCTCCATACACGTCCCAAATGTCCCGAGCTGCTTCTGCAACTTTTGACCTCGATGAAAGTCAAAGAACATCAGATGTCGAAAATGTTGATTTTTGCCCCCTGGATATTCCATTTCTAAGCCTCAAAACTAATAAAAAATTAAATAACTCAAAAATACAATTAACACAGTTATGTAGTGTATTGCAGAGAGAGTTCTATCGGATGAATACTTAGGCTTTGCCAAACAACAAACAAATCGTTGTAAAATAAAATAAAATATAAAAACGCTATGAACTTATTCCCAACCCAATAGTTCGGCACCCACACTAGTTCGTGGAGATTACGTGCACTTTTTTCGCAGTTGACGGTAAGTTAACTTTGGTTTGTGAAGAAATAAAAAAAATCTCTGTCGGTTATAAGACCAAAAGAGGAATTATAAAAACACACTAATAATCAGTTGTATCAGCAAAATATTCCCCTCATAACTGATATTATTTCTCAATAAATGCCTTGCCTTCTTACACGACTATTGAACTCATTGCATTTCCATTGCCATCCGGTGGCTCACCACACACACACAAGCACAATAAAAAACTTTACATGTGTAAGTTCATTTGTACGAACACAAAATGCGTAAATTTGATGTGATGTGATATGAGCGAACGGTTGGTGAAGAGGACCTGTCAGTTAGCGTACGTCACGAAACATCAACGATAAGCGTTAACTGTGTTACCGACATGACAGCTGGCAGCGAAACGACAAACACCAACAAGAAGATACTACAAATAAGCGCACTAACGGAGCTAGCGACGATGCTGCATGCGAAGATGTACGGCGGGACAATTGGTTAGGCGGGAGACAGCTGCACATCACAACAGAACACATCACTCATTAATTTCTTCATTCACTTCACTCTCGCAATTGATTTGGACGTGGCGTTGCAATGGCGCGGCGGATGGTTGGATGAACAGATGGATGTAATGCTGGCTCGAATGCATTAGTAAATGCTGTGTGGTGTTGTTTGAGTGCAAGTTTTACTTGCGTATAAATAATTTGGACGTATGAAGTTATGGAATGGGAGGTATTTATGTAAGACACCAAATAAAAGAGAGCAACGAGTATTAATGAACGAGCTAAAAGGAGTAACTAAGTTATGAATTGGAAGAATTTCGATTCTAAATGCATTTTTATGCGATTTTAAATAAACGTTTCATATATTCATTATGTCAATCTAAAAGAATGAGCTTAATGGTAAAGCGTATGCATATCGGCCGCCTTATGGGGTTAGGGGTAGTCAGAGGTCCGAAAAAATTATGATATTCAATAACTTTTTTTTTTTGCTAGTCAGTTGCTTTATTTTACAAAAATAAAATCATAGCATTAATAGATCATATTTCGACCTGACTTTAGCAAAATATCAAAAAAATAAAATTAATAATTGTAAATACTATCGCTGTTTGTGTGGAGTCCGTTTCTCTAGAAGTCCTTTGCGGTTATCATCACAAGTCCTTGGAAATTCTTCTAAAATCAATCGGACAAGAGAAATTAGTTTTATTAAGGGGTAACATGGGTTTCGTTGGTTAAAAAAAAATTTTTTTTTTTGGCTTATTAACTTTTAGAACATCTCAGAAATATTATCCTAAATTTTCAAGTCGATCCGAATAATAACTTTTATTGTTATTCAAAACTTTAAACGCGTTTTTTTCGGAAGTTAGGACTTAAACTATCCGTTCAACTAGCAGACTTCTACAGCATCTATCAGGCAGAAGTTTTAGCTATGAAAGAAGTGGCATGCCGTTACATGATAAATATATTCTCGAATAGCCAGGAGACCACTAAAGCAATGAAAGTGGCTAGTCACGAAAGGTACTACTCTTCAACTGCTCAGAGATAGAATTACCATTGGGATACCTGTCGCAATAAGCAAACTAATAATTAAGAATAACATTATCCAACGGGTCATTAGGTCATGGATAGATGAAGGCACATGCATAACAGCTATGCTACTGTGGCCACAAATAAATAAGACGCAGACAAAGGAACTGCTTAGTCTTTCAAGATAGATTATCTCGAATGTCGTGGCTTGTATAACCGATAATTGACTAGTAGTAGTCATTCTTTATTTATTTATAAATATTGCATTTTACATTTCAATAATTTATACAATATTCATTTAAATATATAAATACATAAAGGAAGAAATAATAAATTTGTGGCAATAACAATGTTGTCTGTCACAGCTCAAAAATTAATCAAAAACTAAACTCTGCAATAAGAAATTCTCTATAGCGTAAGGCAGAGTATATAAAGCAAGTTAGTCTTTCCCAATTGGGGCCATTAAGAATAGCTATTACTTCTACTTCATTTAGCTTCGCTGCGTTTAGGTATCTTGCTCTGATATCCTCCAGTACCGGACATCTTCCTAAGAAACGCTGCATATCTTCTTTCTCGTTTAAGTTGCAGAGGGTGTAAATTTTCTGGGTATTTCCATACGTGGTTGCATTTAGCTTTAGTAAACTACATCTTGTTTTGAAAATTGTTGTAATGCCTACTAGTCGCATATCTTCTTCAATATATGATTCCCCTTTTTAGTAGTCTAAATGTTTATAAATTCGCGCCGCGCTTGACTGTGTTTTTTGCTTTGCCATGTTGAGATTTTTCATTTTTTTTTTTTTGGTAAGAAGTTGCACACAGCGATCTTGCCAGTCTGTAGCGGAGATGCTTTCATCAAACTTCAGTCCGAACTCCATACCCATGTCGTTCAGATGCTTAAGGTACTTGACCACCTTGGAAAGCTAAAAAGTACAACATATTCAATAATTTTTTTTTCATGTTCTGTATAATATATTAAAATACATTTTTTTTTTAATTTTTATTTAGAGCTTATATAATACAAAAAAAAAATTGATTTATTAAAATTTCTTTTTTTAACATATATCCAGGAGGCGCCAAAGTCGAGGCCTGAAGAAAATCATGTCTTGCGGCGGACAGTTAATCTTAGAAATGGTAATTCTAAAACAAAAGAGAGAAACAAAATTTTCAAAAGGAAGGTTCCTTGCGTGAGAATTTACCACAAACTGACAAAAAAAATAAAATAATAAAAAAATGGCGGATGTTTGAAAAAAAGTTAAGAAAACACCCCTGTTTTTCACAATGTTATGCTTAAAAAGCAATACTTTATTAACTTTTTTTTTGCAAAATGTGGTAAATTGGCATACAAAACATCTTAACAAATAAAACAAGACCAAAATCATTAAAATCGGCTAAGCAGTTTCGGAGATAAAGTGTCCGCCATTCGAAAAAAAGTAATTTCTGGAAAAACGTGTTTAAAGTTAAAACTTGCTATTTTCTTTCCGCTGAGTCAGCAAGTAATGAGTGCAGGATGCGCCTGCACATTTTCACAGATTTCACTTTGTTAGAATTCGAATTTAAAAAAACAGTTTCAGGTGATGATTTTTAAAAGTATAAGGATTGAAAAAATGTAAAAAAAAAAAATTTAATTTTTTGAAACTTATAAGGTGGTCAAGTACCTTAAGCCAAAACACATTTTTACTTAAGATGCCTTGTGTTTGTTTGTGCGGGAGTCTGTTACAATTGTATTTACGGTGTATACCTATGAAATGAGACTTTTTTTCAATTTCAAACATTTATTAACAAAAATTGTTTCAAATATAGTCTACAATATAATGGCGCTGCT
Source organism: Anastrepha ludens (assembly GCF_028408465.1). Taxonomy (NCBI): domain Eukaryota; kingdom Metazoa; phylum Arthropoda; class Insecta; order Diptera; family Tephritidae; genus Anastrepha; species Anastrepha ludens. The sequence goes on from NC_071499.1 coordinate 14,671,789, forward strand.
CGGAAAGTGCGTGGTCCATCGATGCAAACAAATGATAATCGGAAGGTGCCAAGTCTGGTGAGTAAGTCGCATGTACCTGCGGTTCCCAATCGTACGTCTCCACCGATTCCCGGGTCGCTCTTGTTCGATGTGGCGGTGCATTGTCATCAAGAAAAATTACTTTGTGACGCCGATCGGCATATTCTGGGCGTTTTCGGTGTATAGCGCAGTTCAAATCGGCCAATTGTCGTTCGCAGCGTGCACCGTCAACTGTTTCACCTGGTTTTAATAGCTCGTCCCAAATCATACCACGCTGATCCCAGAAAACACACAGCATTGTCTTGCGGCCGAAGCGATTTGGTTTGGCCGTTGTTTTTGGCTTGTGGCCGGGCGGACCATACGATCGTTAACGCTTGGGATTGGAGAAATACACCCATTTTTCATCATCCGTAACGATTCGATGCAAAAAAGACTTCCATTTGAACCAGGAGAGCAGCATTTCACAAGTGGTTTTTCGGTTCTCAACGATGTCCGCAAATCGTAGTTTGAAGGCACGGAATTCACATTTTTAAGAGCGACAAAAATGCATTGTTGTATGAAACGTAACAAACAATGAACTGAGTGTTGTTGACAGAAGACAGACGAAAAAAACAAGACATTTGGGAAGGTTTAAAAATACTCCTAGCGACATCTATGGACTAATAGCTGAAAGTCTCACTTCATAGGTATAAAACGGTATACTTCAAAGTTCAAAAGAATAAATGTGGCTATTTTCTGAATTAGTTTCTAATGTTATTGCATAATTCTGAGTGAACTCGGATAGTTCGAGGTCTAGAATTTTGAAAAAATCGAAAAATTTTTTTTTGTCTTAAAAGGTGCTTTAGGGTCTTACAAATAATATACCAAATGAGGGATGCCAGCAAAAATGTCTAAATGCCCAAATTTTTCATTCGACGGCAGTGCCTCGCAGGTATGCCCCGAACGCTACTTACAACTTTAAACGCGTTTTTCTCGAAATCACTTTTTTTAAACTGGCCGAAGACATAACTCGAACAAATCTTTACCGATTCTTACGAAATTTTGACAATACATTCGAAATACCTTTCTCCGGAGACGTACGTAGGATTTTTTATTTATATTACATAGGTTTTTTTTAATCAACAATTTTATGTCGTTCTTTATAGTGAAAATTGTAACTTTTTGTTCAAACGTGCAGCATTTCGCGTTGTTATATAGAAACTAAAAAAATTTTATTTTTTGATCCAGGACAAAAATTAAGGAGTTTACGTCTTCGGCAATGGACCCACTAGAAAAAAAGGCGCCTTAGGAGAACTGCTGGACAGCGGCCATTTTGAAATTAATTCAGACGAAAAATTTTGTATTTGTACCATGAAAGCTATATTATTAAACCTATTTCACAGATTTTCGATTGATTCCTTTGTTGAGTCAAAATAAATTCATAAAATATGCCCATTTTTTGCGCTCTAGACCAGCTTCCCCCCTTAATGAAGTAACATTGAAGTTTATTTACTTCATCGAATAAGGCATAACCCCAAACTTGCGCTGCGTAAATCTGTATCGCTCTGCATACCGCTTGGAATAGCTTCCGTTTTGATTTTAATGAAATGAATGGTTTCGCTAAGAAATCTCTCCATGTGCAATTAATACTAGCTTTTGCTGAAGTATTTCTGGCTTCTAAGTGCTTGCCGAATGCCATTTTGGGTGTGAGAATGGCACCAAAGAAATGTATATTATGCCACGAATTTAATTTCTCCACCGTGGTACCACCATTTTTCTGCCTGGGAAAGTCGTCCACCTCTTCTAAAGGCCATCATCTTCGATTTATTTGGGTCATTGGCTATTAGGCAGGCATTCCTTGAGACTTAGAGTTTTCTCCCATGAAAAGTGTAGCAGTTCTAGAGATAAGGAAGAGGCAGAAACAGTTGAGCATTTCCTTTGCAATTGTCCGTCATCAGCTAAAATCAGAATAGGTTTTCTAGGTAGATACTTCTTTAATTATCTTATGGAGCTGTGCCATAAAATGGTTGCATGAAGAAAAATATATGAGGTTCCCATGCCGCACAGTGGTATCCCAAAGGATCTGTGATCTTAATGGGTTGGTCTTACAGACAGACCACCACCATAATCTAAACTGACTTAAGGGTTAGGGGTAGTCAGAGGCCCGAAAAAATGATAGTTCCCAATAATCTTTTTTCTGCTAGTCAATTGATTTATTTTACAAAAATTAAAACATAGCATTAATACATAATGTTTCCAATTGACTTAAGCAAAATTGCAAAAAAAAAAAATTAATAATTGTAAAAGTTATCGCTGTTTGTGTGGAGCCCGTTTCTCCAGAAGTCCCTTGCGGTGATCATCACAAGTCCTTGGAGATTCATCTAAAATCAATCGGACAAGAGAAATTAGTTTTATTAATATAAGATAATCTTGTGCCTGATCGAAGCTTCCTTTTTGCAATTAACAATATGGCAGCCTCGCAATTTTTTTTTCAGATTTTCGAAAAAAAACCCCGAGAATAAATTGTTAAAAAAAATCGAGTTTTTCCAAGCGGATGTTTAAGTTACAGTTCAAAAAACATAGTTTTGAGAAAAACACATTCAAAGTTTCGAGCTCCGGAGCGCTCGAGCTCCGGAGCGCTCGAGCTTTCTTTGTTAATTGTTGAATAACTCGAAAAGTATTTGTCCGATTCGCTTAAAATTTTCACACAATATTTTGAATATACATATTATACTTTAAGAAAAGAAAATGCAAAAAAAAATCAAAGATTTTGAAAATTCTGACTACTTGTCTCCTCTTCAGCTTTCTTTTCGGGCGCGGAAACAAGAAGAAGTCCGCAAGGGACAGGTCTGGGCAGTAGGGAGGGTGGGGAAGCACCGGAACCCCCATCTTGGCCAATGCAGAGGTGCAGAGGAAGGCGGTGTGCACCGGCTCATTGTCGTGATGAAGGGACCAATTGTTGACGAGGTCGGTCCGAACCCGGGCGACGCGGTTTTTCAGCCGAAGGAGCACTTCTTTGTAAAATGCCGCGTTTACAGTGCTTCCTGGAGGTACAAACTCCTTGTGGACGATGTCCCGAGAGTCGAAAAAGATGACCAGATCGCTGTTCGTCTTCGACGTTGTCTCGGCCTTCCTTGAGCGACTTGTACCACCGTTTTACCTGGGCACTGGACAGAGATTGGTCCCCGTAAGCCTCCCTGAGTGGCCCAATGGTTTCGGTACTCGTTTTGTTTAGCTTTACCCAAAATTTTATCGAGTAACGTTGCTCCAACGATCGCTGCATTTTCGCCATTGCAAAATCCTAACACATTTTTAAAACAGCTTTCACGCGCAAAGCGATGTTGACTGCACCGCTGTTTCCATCGAACTGGGACCGGTTTCTAGTGGAAGCGGAAGGTCCAAAGATCATTTTCCCCCACCAGCCGATTCGGTTGATCGCTTGGCAGACGCTCCGCGCGGGAAGGCTCATTACTTTTCAATCAAACACTGTATGTGACAGTAAAATCACTAGGAAACTACAAGTTATTTGTCTTGTATCAAAAATTACACCTTCTAATTTTCATACAGCAAAAAACTTTGTTGTCTTCACATTCATGTATCCATTATAAGGTAGAGGGTATACTATTCGTTATAATTTTTTGTATAGAACCAATTATGAAATTTATTTTTTAAAGATAATACCTTTGAAATATTCAGTCCGTTTCAAATATTCTGGTCCGAGATGATTGATAAGTTGCTCACCGAAATGACGACGGAGTAAGAGTTGGAACCAAATTTTGCGAGGATCAAGGGCTTCGATTGTCGGCTTAAAAAAGTCTTTTATCAAAACGCGGTAGGGTTCACCATTCACTGTCATCTTGGTGCCAGCTTCGTCTTTGAATAAATGCAGACCGATGATTCCTCCAGGCCATAGGCTGCACTAAACGATTTTTTTCAATGGAGGTAATGGCTGCTCTTGAATGGCTCCAGGTTGCCCTTATGCCCAAATATGGTAATTTTGCTTATTTACGTAGTTATAAGCCAAAAATGGGCCTCATCGCTATACACCATAAGTTGGCCTGAGCGCCCGATGAACACATTTCAAAGAGCGTAAATTTTCGTAATACAGTTGAATGATTTGTAAACCTTGTTGAAGCGTAAGTCTTTCCATGATGAAATGTCAATGAATACTGAAAAAAATATGTCTTCAGTTTGACAGTAGTCACGCGTGATATATCGAAAAATTTCAATTGTTAAAAGTACTTCCAGCCTGATCACCCTTTCCAAGTTAAAGTCAAATTTCAGTAAAGAGTATATATGTTAATATAAGGATTTCATTTTGGATTTTAAGCACAATATGCACAATTTCAAAATATTCTCCTTGGAAGTCAATGCATGTCTGCATTCACTTGAACCAATTTTCGATGCATTTTTGTTAGACAGAAGTGGATACCTTCAAAACGAGATGCATAAGGAATTCAACAGTTGTTTCAGGCATTGAAAAACGTTGACCTCGCACTACATTTTTGATGTTCGGGCACAAAAAGAAATAATTAGGTGCCAAATCAGAGCTGTAAGGCAGATGACCCATTAATTCGATCTTTTGAGTGGTCAAATACTTTCTTGTGTAAGCCGATAAATGAGAGCTCGCATCGTCTTGGTGAAAGATGATTCTTCCTCGGTGGTTGGCTTTCCTTAATTCTTCATATACTTTTGACAAACAAAATTTTGTGTTCAACTAAGAATTGACTGCTTTAAATTTCTATAGTGGTATACTTGCGACATGATTAGATTTTCCAAAAAAAACAGACCACCGTTTGCTTTGTGGTGTTTCTTCCGCGAGCAACTTTTGTTGAATTAAAAACCTTGGATACCTTGGAACACCCGTCGACTTGTCGATTGCTGTTTTGATTCCGACTCATGCGCATAGATGTAAGATTCACCATCTATTATGTTGTCATACACGTGCTTTGAATCACCGTGACTAAATTCCTTCAACATTTCTTTACACTAAACGATTCGAGTCCTGAACAATTTGGGCAATAATCAAATTGTGCGATATCCAATGAGAGAAATATTTTTCGATCATCAAATGTTAATGCAATATTGAATGTATGCTGTCCATACTAATGTCCAAAGATGCCTCTATCTTGCGGTACATTTGAGCCACATGACGTTCGTGCGTTACTGGTATCAATTGACGCACGACATCGACTGTTTCTGGACCAACAATCGTTGGACAGCCTTCACGAACGGTCGAACTTACTTGCACGCCTCTCTCGATAAACTACGTCAAAAATCATAATAAATCAACGCACGGAAATTTTCACGAGTTAATTCCATATTTTGGGCGAGTTGAGTTTTTATCTCACTGTTTTTAGCTTCATGACTGTGCTGGCATTTCTGTTCAATAAGGCTTGGCGAGTCATCATGAATCGTTTAACGCCAAAACAAAGCTTCCAAATTATGGAAATTTACTTTGAAAAACAAAAAAATCGCTGTGGTTGGTTCACAGAGCGAAGTGTTGAAGAAGACGCCAAATTGTCGACTCGTCGTGTTTCTCAACTTATTGGCCTTGGTCCTTCGACCAAGTGAAAAATTCTACGCAAAGGTCTTGGCATCGAGTTTAACAAAGCTCGCCAGTTCTTTCTTTGTTGTTCTAACCAGCGTTAGACGGACATACCAAGTGAAGCCAAACCAATCTCCATCTGATTTTTCCAACGCAGCTGCTACCATCAGCTGGTACCGCATCGAAGAGTTTCAGAGCCGGAGCGTTTGTATCCATTCGGACGACATGACCCAACCAGTGTAGTAGGTCTTTACTCGCTGTGCTATGTCTATGTCGTCGTAAGGTTTATACAGTTCCTTGTTTCATCGGTTGCGATATTCGCCACTGCCAACGTGTAAAGGTCCAAACATCTTGAACAGAATCATTCTCTCAAACACTCCAAGCGTCGCTTCATCGGATGTTGTTATCGCCCACGCTTCTGCGCCATACCTTAGGACGGGCATGATGAGAGTCTTGTAGAGTGTTAGTTTTGTTCGTCGAGAAGGAATTTACTCAGTTGCCTACTTAGTCCAACGCAGCACTTCTTGGCAAGAGAGATTCTCCGTTGGATTCTAATGCTGACATTGTTTTCGGTGCTAATTTTTTTTCCTAGATAAATGATGTTTCTTTCAACCTCGAACTCATAACTGTCAACAGTAACGTGGGTGGCGATACGCGAGCGACTATTTCTTTAATGACCGGAGGTTCACAGGACGCAATATCTCAAGAAGCAAGAAGGTGGCTGCCGTAGCCGAATGGTTTGATGCCGACCACCCTTCGGAATTAGGAGAGAACGTAGGTTCGAATCTCCATGAAACAGCAAAATTAGGAAAAAGTTTTTTCAAAGAGCGGTCGCCCCTCAGCAGGTAATGGCAAACCATCGAGTGTATTTCTGCCATGACAAAGCTCCTCATAAAAAATATCTCCCATTCGGAGTCGGCTTAAAACTGTAGGTCCCTCCATTTGTGGAACAACATCAAGACGCACGCCACAAATAGGACGAGGAGCTCGTCCAAACACCCGAAAAGGGAGTAAGCGCAAATTATTTATATATAAAGGGTGGTTAAGTTTCAAGGGCCGGTGTTGATTTTGAATAAAATATAATTTCTTGTAGGAAATTATGCTCATTTCTCCTTATTTTGATAATATTGGTATGGCTCAATTACGCATGGAACAAAATATCGGCCAAATGGCCGCCGTGGCCTCGGCGGCACACCTCCATCCGATGGTCCAAATTTTCGATGACGCTGAGGCATAATTGAGGTTCTATGCCGTTAATGTGCCGAATTATCTCATCCTTTAGCTCTTGAATTAATGCTGACTTATCGACGTACACCTTTTCTTTCAAATAACCCCGAAGGAAGAAATCCAACGGTGTCAAATCACATGATCCAATTGAGATCGCCGCGACGTGAGATTATTCGGCCATACAATTTTCGCGTAAAAGAGCCATTGTTTCGTTAGCTGTGTGACAAGTGGCACCGTCCTGTGGAGACCACATATCGTCCACATCCATATCTTCCAATTCGGGCCATAAAAAGTTCGTTATCATCTCACGATAACGAACACTATTCACAGTAACTGCCTGACCGGCCTCATTTTGGAAAAAATACGGCCCAATGATGACGTCAGCCCATAAACCGCACCATACTGTCACTCTTTGTGGGTGCATTGGTTTTTCGGCAATCGCTCTTGGATTATCATTCGCCCAAATGCGGAAATTCTGCTTATTGACGAATCCATTGAGGTGAAAATGTGCCTCGTCACTGAAGATGAAGTGCGCGATATGCATTTTGATTTGAACGCCCCTTTTCGTAATAAGCCTGAATAACTTTAACGCGTTGCTCGATTGTCTGTCTTTCCATGGTCCAAATTGAGTTAGTCTGAAATTGAAAAATGTCAAATGGAAAGCAGAAAAGAACTTGACGTTTGGGTGTGGTTTTCATTCTATATCGGCCCTTAAAATTTAACCACCCATTATGAGAACTTTTCAAATGGCCGTCGAGATGTTTCGTAAAGAACGAAATCATACCCCCTATAAATGATATGCAGCCCGAACTGTGCCGAAATTTTATGGAAAATTTCGATACACGCATTCTGTGCTGTCTACGTGGCAGGCCTGTAACGCTCATTGTGTTTCATACGTAAATGCCATAAGTTGAAAAGAAATTTTGTTCATTTATTGATAAAATAAAATCTGCGGTGCTAATGAATCACCCTGTACAGGAAAATTCAAATACATTGCATTCTTCGCCGCAGCTCTTTCTTGATATAACTGCCACCCTTCAGTACTCCAATTTCAGTAATTCGTACAAAGGAATTTCCTGTTTAGTTGTCGCCTTTTCCCTCCAGTTGAAGAGTCCACTTTTCTCCAAATATTTCGGCCTCCTCAAATGTGGCCGGTTACGATAGAATTCTATGAGCTTCTTCACCGAACGCAAATGGCCAATACCCTTAAATAACTTGGAGCAGGAGAGTATATCATCGGGGAAAACGGTGGTTATAGGTTGATCACGAGCCATTGGTATCCAAGGTCGCTCTTCGTAGGGAACTGTACGCCCAAAAGCGACAGTTATCACCTTCTTTGGCACATCCCACAACAATTCCTGAATGTAATCCTCATACTTCAACTCGATAGCCATCTGTTGGTGAAACAGTGTAAATTAGTATTTCAGCAAAACAAAAACTTTCAACACAGGCTGCAACAGCTATGCACGCACCTCTGGCAAGTTCCACTTGTCCGCTACAGCTTTGGCGATGGCTTTTACTTCCTTTGGCTCGATTTGTATGGAGGCTAAAAGCCGACGGTCACCCTCAATGGAGAAGAGAGATTTCAATTGGGCATTTGTTATATCCGCCTCACGATTGCTACCCAGCGAGTTCAGCCATTCAGTGAAACGCTCCGCTGACTGTAAACTCAAATATGAAAATATGTATTCGAAAGCTCTAACGAAGCTTCGCTACTTACCGCGTCCATTAAATACTCCGCCTGTTCATCGAGTGTTTTTTCTGCTAAACTGCGTTCTAGATGGTAAATTTTCGACTCCCATTTAACGCGTTCCCTGCGTGGCTTACAAATATAGCCCGACGTCCAGTTGACTGGTTTCTTCGCTTTTGCTTTACGTTGCACTTCAGTGTCGAGCTTCACTTCGAACTTGACAAACTCATTTTCCAGCCGTTCGATTTCAGAGCAGGTGCTTTCATTGAAAACCGCCTGGAGGGTAGAGGTAGCCCTTATCACATCCACACTAGCCATACTTCTACTAGCTAACCAATTCACAGTTTCACTTTACCTTTTTGTTCTCTTCTCTCCGCTCAGCCTCTTCATCTGTGCCAAATGATTTTGGTGTTTCCACCGCAGATTCGTCAATATACACCAGGCGGTCGTATTCGTCGAACTCGTAGGGCATAATTTTCTTGATGCGCTCTCGCAAATCATCTGGGAGCGTCACGGAGAGGTCATAGTTCTTGATTAGATCCTTGGCTGTTTTTTGGTGTGCTGCATCCTCAATTTCATGTATCACTGCCTTCCAATATTCTTTGTTCAACAGCATTTTTAATAAAATGATTAGTTAAAACGGCGTTTAGTAAAAAAGAAATTAAATATAATTATTGCAAATGATAGAATATGATTTCAAATAGAAAATTTTGTTAAGGGGTGGAAAAAGCTATCGTGTCATTTGGCTGTCGCTTGAGCGTCATCGTCGCTAGGGTGACTTTGAGAATTGTTTACTTGGCAGCTTTTTCGCGCATGCGCATGTGAAGGTCGATATGCCTCCAAAGCTTTGTCGCTTATTTAAGCTTTTTTGCTCGACTTGGAGCTTGTGCGGTTCGTGGCTAGGAAAAACTGTTATACGAGTACGTGCTAGCTTTCATTCACAATAGTCTAATATTCTCAAGTTCTGAAAGTAAAGAGCATTTTATTTCTAGTAGAAAACGACCGAAGTCGACTTTTACTGCAAACCATATCGCGGACATGCAAATCTGAAAGGCTGTTTTGTATTTTTTTTTAAGGAATAAAATTTAAGAATTATTCTGCTAAAAATCGGTTTGCCTTTTGGCAAAGCAGACCTGAAACCAAACAGAACTTTTGTGGTCGAACATGAGCATAGCCGAAGACCAAGTTCGGTCGTTCTCTAGCATTACAATAAAAAATTAGGTTCCCGTAGACCATTCAAATTTTAAGCGCTTGAAAATTTTCTGAAGAAGTTCTCAAAATATTCTGAAAAAATCTGCTTATGGTCAGATTTGCCTTTTTTCGTAGTTCACTCCAGTCTGGAGCATAGGGTCCCGACAAAACGCTTCCATCGTAAACGGTTGTGAACCGTTGGTTTTAAGCCATGAAATGTGTTCTAGGCATCTGCTAGCTGCCGCAGCATTAACCTTTTCCAAGTATTCTTTGGCCAACCGCGACCTCTGCTCTCTTATCCAGTGTCATTCTCGTGATGCTATCTGCTGGTTTTCTCAATCTGTGACATACCCATCGCCACTCTCTATGTTTAGTTTGTTGTAGGATGGGCTTCTCATGGCGTCCATCTCCACAGCGCGTTGTTGTTGATGGTGTTCGGCCAGAATGATGCGGGCTGCTACAACGAGCCGATTTGGTTTAGGAGATATTACTTCGTCTTGCCTGAAATACTGTGAAACATATTACAATGCATACGGCGAGAACAAATAAGCAGAAAAAAGTTCCGTTATTTTTGCTTTTGTTCGTCTCATAAATTAGACTCAGTTTCGTGGTAAATTTCGCTTGCTAATAATGGAGTGAGGAGCTAAGGAAAATCGCATTGCAGAGATTGCATTACAAAAGGGTGGTAAAAGTGCAAGTGAGCTTTACGAATTGCTGAAAAAACTTAATATTACGAGAATGTTTGTTTACCGCACGATCAATCGTTTTACCCAAACGTCTGCAGTAACAGACAGAAAAAGAAGAGGACCACCCTCGAGTGGTTCCAACCAGTGCAGCCATGAAAGCCGTTTGAGAAAGCAATCGCAGGAAATCATGTCCAGGGAAATGAATGTATCGATTAGATCTACGTTAAGAATAATTAGCGATGATCTCCACATGAAAGCCTTCTGTCGCTCAACTGGTCATCTTTTGACAATGGGCTTCAAGAAAACGACGACAGATGCAAGCAGCTCCTTCGGTGGTACGCGGTCAGCGGCTATGAAAATAGTCTTTCTACGGATGAGAAAATTTTCATTTTTGAAGAAGTTTTTACTAAGCAAAACAGCAAAATCTATGCTAAAACTTCCAAAGACGCAAAAACTGTTGTTCCAACGGTTCATCGCAGCCATTATCATTTTTCTGCGAAAACCGGGGATAAAAATGTACCAGGGGGATGTCTTAGAAGACGTGAGGAAGCAGTTGAGGAGTACTCTATTCAATTGGGAGCGTTGGATCTTCCATCAAGATTCCGCTGAAGCCCATAAGGCAAAAAACACCCAGTAGTGCCTAAAAAAGAACATTCCCGAGTTCATAGTGATGGTAAATGTTGGGAAAATTCCCTATATGTTGGGATTTTTGTCGAAAGATGTGGGTGTAGTGAAAAGAAGAAAAGACTTTTTGAAATTCTGTAAATGTAGGGAATTTTCAAGAAGGACACAAAAAATTTTAAAATAGCGGGAAAAATTAATATACAAATCCGCAGTAAGATTTCATGCCAGACTTTGTTCCCTTATGGCAGCATACTTTTTAAAGCATTAATACGGCAACATTGCCATTTTTTTCTTCGTTAACGCTAACGCGGTTTTTTCTTCGCGCGAAAATTGTTAGTTGTCCCGCGTTTTCTGGTGCTTTTCACTTTTGAACTAAGTTTGCAATTATTTTAGTTTCAGCTTTTTTTATTTTATTCGATTGACTCTTCGGAGGAACACCAGGAAAAACAATGCAAGTATCGGAAACAAAAGTTCAATAACAAGTGGCTTGACGACGACAATTTTAGTGGCTGGTTGGTTGGAAGCTGTGACTAACGATCCATTAAAATGCAAGTGCACTGCGTGCGACAAAGTTTTGAACTACGGCAAGTTTGATTTGCAGAATCACGCCGAACAAAAATACATCAAAAAAATATGAAGGCAATAAAAAAGACACCTAAATAAACAGTTTTTGTTTTAAGAAAAAGCCGAGAAAACCAAATGGTTCCAGAACTTCCCAAATAAGACTTAGCACGTTCTTCGCTGAGCATAACGACACGCTGCAAGTGGTGGACCATTTAATCCTACTCTTAAATGAAATCGTGCCGGATGCACCAGCATAATAAAACATGTATTGGCAAAAGAGGAAAAATGCAATTTAGTACAAAAAATAAAAGTTAACAAATTTTCCATAATTCCATATAAAGGATGGTTAAATTTCAAAGACCGATGTTGAATGTGAACCACACCTAAAAGTCAAATTTTTTTTCTACATTTCATTCGACATTTTCAATTTCAGATTAACTCAATTTGAATCATGGAAAGATACTCAATCGAACAACGCGTGAAAGTTATTCAGGCTTATTATGAAAACGGGCGTTCAAATCAAAATGCATATCGCTCACTTCGTGATTTTTTCGGTCAATTTAATCGTCCAGATGTGCGTACAATCGGAAAAGTTGTTCAAAAGTTTGAGCAAACCTCAACTCGTCGTCGTGCCCAACAATTGCACCTCTCACCCTCGTCGTTGATGAACATTATGTATAAAGACTTGCATTTACACGCATACAAGGTGCAATTGACTCAAGAACTAAGGCCTCTTGACCATTTCAATCGTCGTCAAAGATCAGAATGGTGGCAGGAAATGGCAACAGTGAATGACCAATTTTCGAAGAAAATCATCTTCAGTGATGAGGCACATTTTCTCCTTAGTGGTTTCGTCAATAAGCAGAATTGCCGCATTTAGGCTAATGATAATCCAAGACTGATTGCCGAAAAACCAATGCACCCACAAAGAGTGACTGTTTGGTGCGGTTTATGGGCCGGCAGAATCATTGGGCCGTGTTTTGTCCAAAATGAGGTCGGACAGGCAGTTACTGTGAATAGTGTTCGCTATCGTGAGATGATAACGAACTTTTTATGGCCCGAATTGGAAGATATGGATGTGGACGATATGTGGCTTCAACAGAACGGTGCCACTTGTCACACAGTTAACGAAACAATGGCTCTTTGGCGAACAATTTGATGGCGAAATAATCTCACGGACTTTTTTCTTTGGGGTTATTTGAAAGAAAAGGTGTACGTCAATAAGCCAGCTACAATTCAAGAGGTAAAGGATGAGATAATTCGGCACATTAACGGCATAGAACCTCAATTATGCCTCAGCGTCATCGAAAATTTGGACCATCGGATAGAGGTGTGCCGCCGTGGCCGCGGTGATCATTTGGCCAATATTTTATTCCATGCGTAATTGAACCATACCAGTATTATCAAAATAAAGAAAAAGGATAATAATTTCCTAAAAAAATTGTATTTTATTCAAAATCAATACCGGCCGTGGCAATTTAACCACCTTTTAGATTTCATCTTTGCTATCAATCCTTTCTGGCCACCTTTTATAATATTTAGGCATCAGGTCCCATACATCTGTGCGAGCAGGTGATGTACAATCTAAAAGGGATTTTTTTTGCATATTGAAATAAATTAATTATAACTTCTTACATTTCTTCAAAGAGTACACAAGCCACCTTTCTTAAATAGTAATTCCATTTGTAATTCTAAAAGTATTTCAGAAATGAAGCAGAAATCTCCCCTCAAATGTCGAGTATATCATTTTCTCAAAACTACATTATTTCGTGTCCCAAATACATTCATGCGATAGTTCATAGTAAACAAACGCTTGCAAATACAACATTTTACACACAAGGACACCTAAGCATTGAAAGCAAAACCTGACCACACACCATTTATTTTATTTATAATCTAAAACAAATCTTAAAATCAAATCAACTTCTTAACTGTTTCAATAAACGTGTCTTGCATACGTAAACAGGGCAAATCGTACATTCATTTCCACTCAAAGCTCACTCACTACTACTCACAGCTGCCAATAGCCACACATCCACACGCAGGTATGAATAGTGCTTGTGAATGTAGGGAGAGCACTGCTCCGACCAGCTACTTGCACATGTGTATGGGGGGATGTGTGTCCTCGCATTGTAGTGCAGTAAATGCATGGAAATCTATAGACTAATACTTTCCCTTCACTTTCGACACTTCCATTGTTTACTATTGGTTGTGTGTGTGTGTGTGTGACTGTAGGTGTTTGCATTTGTTACGTTTGCTAATATAATATTATTCTATTGTTGTTAGTTTTTCTTGTTGAAGTTGTTTGTATTTACAGGTGGTATGTTGACACTAAATGTCACCACAACAATACTGTTTACTATTTATTCATTTCTTTTTTTTTTCGTCTCTTGTTTTTTCCACCCAACACTTTTTTTGCTTCGTTCAATAGTTCAGTGCTTGTTTGCATTCATTTTTTATTTGCGGTTTTTACCCGTTTGATTTTATTATTGTTTCTCATTGGTAGACCTAGAGAAATACCTACATGTGAATGCATATGAGGAGGCCCTTTTTGAGTGGCTTACGTGTCAGTCGGAAAAAACGCGCTTGATGTTTGAGGGACTCAGTTAAATGTCGTTTCGAATTAAGGTCACGGGAAAGCATAAATAATTTATGATAAATTTGGAAAAGTGATTAGCTTATTTTACTCTGCGTTAAAGTTTCCGAACACCCTTTCTGAGAATCTGCAAAACCTGTCGAGAGATGGGTTATGCAAGCTCGGATCAGACTTAACCCTTTCGACCCGACATTCGCACAGCAATCCTGGTATAAAATTGTGCATTGAAGTTGGTTAATTAGTTGATGTATAATATAAAAATTATTAAAAATCTGAGATGCACTAACAAGGTGGCGCGGAGGGTGGTGGTAAACCGTTGTACCACTCGGGATGTTATGTGGTACAAATAAGTACCAGCCGTCCAGTAAAACACACTTTAGAAATAAGAAATAATATACACAAAAATTTATATTTTATTTATTTATTTTTTTTTTTTTTATTTATATATTTTTAATTGTTATATTACTCAAGAAAATTTTAGTGAAAAATATCTTTATACATAAAATTCACGTATGGTAAGGTGCAAAGCACGTTTTGCAAAGCGGTACTGGGCACTCTTTACATATCGTCTTAGTGCGAGTCAGAATTTTTTGAGAACTGCAATTGGTACAACGACGTCGTGTAGTACCTTCAACAGGAAGGTGTATTGCCTTGCGTTTCGCAATTTATGGTGTTCGTCCAGGTTTCGACCGACGAACGGCTGTAGTTTGTAAGCCGTCCTGTATCAGTGCCTCAGCTAAAGTAACTAAAAACGATTTGAATGGTAACTTTTTCCGGTTGAGGTCGTTATAAATAACCCAAGCGTTCACTGCTGTCATCAATATCACACGGTAAAACATTTTCTTCCACCACTTCTCCGATTTCCTATCGTATTCATAAAGCCCAGATATCTGAGCAGCCAAGTCGACTCCTCCCATGATCTCCCTATAAAATTTTATTTCACTTGGACATTGCACTAGAATTTTTTCTCCTGTTTTCAACGTATTTGTAACATGTGTCACGGAAGGTTCGTGACAATTATTCAATACTAATACTTCTTTCGTGTCGTGTCTGATCTATACTTGAATCTCTTGATATGTTGTTTGATATTGTGCAGTTTCGAAGTCCATAAACAGTTTTTTAGGTACAAAATTTTCATCAGGGGTATTCCAAATAATATTTATTTTCGATGCGCCGGGGCTCGAAACGACGTCATCAATGTCGTTTTCAGTATCATCGTTACCGCTGTTAGAGCTCAAGACACCACTAGTAAGAATCTCTCGTCAGCATCCTCATTCTCCTCGTCTACTGAATCTTCGCTATCACTGGAAGTAGTGCAATCACTTGGAAGAAAATTGAAGGAACTTCCCCTAGAGAAGTATTCTGAGTAGCTGGTACAATCAGCTTCGTCTTCCAGGATTTTTCGGATATGTTCAGGGTCCATTTTCTAAGGGTAATATAAATTGTGATCAAAACGAAGAGTCACATTATAAGACTAGTGGTACACATACGTACCACTATACCGGACGAATGGTACATATAAGTACCATAAGCTAAAATAAGTGCAAAACTATATTTTTTTTATAAATACTTATAGTACATGCACAAAGGATTAAAGCAGAACCTGTCGAAATACCCTATAATCAAAAAGTACCGGGAATGTTGTTTTCTTCAATTGCCAAGGCAGAGTGCACCATGAGTACCTTCCATCGGGTCGTGGAAGCAGATTTCAGTCGATAGAGAAGATCAAAGAGAATGCAACGAAGCAGATGAAGCCCATCCGTTTGTCAGCCTCCCAGGGCTGCATGGAGGACTGGGTTAAACTTTGGCACATGTGAGTTGCTTCAGACGGATCATATTTTAAAGGAGCTAAAATAAATTTGCCTGAAATTTAACTCAATTTTGTTTTATTTAAACATTCCTGGTACTTCCTGATCATAGGGTATGAGTTAGGTAAAATATCCTCAAGATAATAATTGTCATCAGATCTAAGGAATTGTCAGCTTAATCTAGTGAAATACGGTTAGATACAGGGAAAAATCCAGCTAGTGGTCTCTACCCTCCGGCTATTCCTCTCCTCATGAAGCTATGTAGTGAGCAACAATCCGAACATCGGTTTGAAAAACAATTTCAAACTCACCTGCCCAATCCTTTCAAGAAATATCTAATGCAGACGGCTACACTCTATTGGTGATGCTCCTCTACTTAAGTGCTATGTTGTTGTTTATATATATATATAAGGTGAAGTCTAAAATAAACAAGACTGTCGACATAGAAATGTGTTTGAAGGCGTCATACTTTTAATGAGCTAGTGCGTTAGAATTTACACCCTTAGCTGACTCTTGGTGACATTCGGTTCAGTGCAAGCGAAGTTATTGCGTCTAAAGGGTCAGTACGTTTGTGTCATCGGTATAAAGAGCTAATATCCAATTTTGTTCTAAATTCGGTAAAACGTTTACCGAAACACTTGAATTGATGAAAAAAACTTGATGGCGATGATAGTCTATCTCATGAATGGCTTACATGTTTCAGAGATGGTTGTGAGGGCATAAATGACACTGAACATACGGGCCAGGCCGCCCAAAGTCAGTAGTCGCCGAAAACTTCATCGAATTCTTCGTAAATTTAGCAAAAATGAACCGAAATCATCGTTGAAATTCATGAAATCGGAGTTGAATATCTCCGAAACATCGATTTATCGCATTTGAACTGATCATTTGGGCTTGCGAAAAGTCTGTGCACGTTTCATTCCGCACAAGTTAACTGAGGACCGAAAATTGCTCAGAATTCAACATTCGAAAGACTTCATTAAAGAGGCGAAAAGGCAATAACTTCCTTTAGAACATTTTAACTGCTGATTAAACGTGGTGTTTCCAACATGAACCCGAAACTAAGCGTCAAAGTGCCGAATAGAAGGGCCCATATGAGCCATCACCCAATCGTCGAATTCGCCCTGATTACCGCGAAAGAGGAAGCTGACGCTTATTGCATGAATCGATCTACTCTTGTGACTGATTGTTTGACTAGAAATCGCATTTTAACCATCAATCATTCACCGTATTCGCCTTAAATGGCTCTCTGTGACTTATACCTATTCGGAAAATTGCATTTGTCCATGAAAGGAAAACGCTTTGCGTCCATAGGGGCTATCCAAAGGGCTTGTACTGAAACACTCTTTTGTAAAGCTTTTAGATCGCGCAAAACAGTGCATCGAGGCCAGAGGGGACAAAGCTCCTGTCGTTTCTATTTTAACTCAGTCTTGTTTATTTTTGGACTTTGGACCTTTGGAATAGGAGAAAGATTATTGATGCTGTTGACAGAAATACACTCGGAGGTTTCCTATTGCTTGCCGAGGGGCGACCGCTATTAGAAACAACTTTTTATCATTTTGGTGTTTCATGCACGACGATTCGAACCTATGCACTCCCGAATGGTAGTTACGCACCAATCCATTCGACTACCGCGGGTTGTTGTTTTCGTAGCAGCTTAAATATTGCCCACATATATAAATCCGGGTCATTTCGGTAACGTAGAATCGACTGTCGTGCGAACGTCTTAAGTACCAAGTAATAAAGTTCTCTGGTAAATTATATCTCGCGCGTCTCATTTAGCGCCATTTTACTACATTTCATTCAATTTCATTTCCACTTTTTTCATACGGAGGAAGTATAGGCTGAATTAGAAATTAAAAGCCAATAATCATGATCAACGATAATAGTTTATTGAGGATATTCTTTAAAAGTGTCCTCCGTGCCTTTCGCTAGAGAAAAGATGTCGAGATGTCATTAACCTCTCGAACGATATTCTCTTTTAGTGCGGAGATGGTCGTTTACAGGGAGAGGCGAGCAATGTGGGTTTGCGGTGAATGAAAGCAAAATGCAGTATCTCCTGCCAACACACAAGTAGTCTTCGCCTCTTGCACAATATGTTAGTATTAACAACCAACAATTCGAAGTTGTGAAGGGCTTTGCCTACCTTGGAACCAGCATTAACAACAGAAATGGCGTCAGCTTCGAGATCAAATGGAATTTAACTCTTACCAACAAGTGTTACTTTGGGTTCAGTAGGCAATTGAGAAGTACAGCTCTCTCTCTCTCTCGATATATATAGAAATATATATATAGAGACATGGACATAGTTCAGCGTGTAAAAATGGAGCTGCTACGCTGGCTTGGCCATGTCACGCGCATGAAAGAAAACGCTCCAGCAAGGTGAATTTACGACACGGACCCCCAAAAAGGGAGACGTGAAAAGCAAGACCAGATCTCCGTTGGAAGGATCAATGCTGGAGGACTTGAGATTTCCAACTGGCATCAGCGAGCGCGCTATTTTGGATTCGTATGCAGTATGGCTATGGCCTTTCTGATCGTATGCGGCGGGGCGGCATCTTGCTGGAACTATATATGTGTGAAGGAAGGCTGTTCTCTTATTATTGCGCCGATATGAAATGCCATCCACCGAAATTGCTTGCTCTTGACGACCAAACCATCACTCAGAAGTGACTATCCGTGTTTAAGGTGTGGGTTTTATCATTTCATTTATTTAAATCTCCATTTAAGAAATATGCGTTTCATCACTCCGAAAACATAGTGTTTACCATACGAAATCGCTCCAACATAGTCTCGCAAAAATTTGTAAGCAATTTGTAATCGTTAGGTTTCTGCGCTTGCCCGATTTGAACTTTCAAGTGGTGAAGATTTTAAGATCTAATAGTTTTTGGAAGTCCCAGGGCAGCCGTTAATTTGCGTATGAACTGACTCAGATTATTGTGGAAACTTGTAGCGTATTTCCCAATATTTTTATTTGTTTTCGAGGCCCCGGACCCGGCCTTGTGCCGTTTGCCACCGGCCAGTCTGGCACGTTCTTCTCAAGCAAACTTTGAACTAGGTAAGTCTACATCGCGCAGATTAACAGTGAGGAAACTAGACAGGTCTGCTCTCTAATGAATGAAACTAGAACTAGAGTCCTCAACAATCTCGACTGACCTTCCGTTAGCACAGCAAGTAGATGATATCATCGCCGGGTACTGCTTAATGGGAGCACATGAAAAGCTGTGACTTCTGACACAGGTGCAGGAATGAGGAGGAAGTGGAGAATGAAGAATAATTTCTCCGCAAGTGTGCCACTCTTACCAGAACGCGACATCGCAGTATAACTCTTACTCTGGTAGGCTTAGAATCAGTAGCGTTTCACACTATATTACTGCTTATTATATAGACAAAGTGGAGGGAAACTTGAGCTCAAAAAAGTGGTATTACAATGAGCTTCCAGGCCTAAGTGGGTCCCCTCTACAACCTTTTAGAAAGTGATAACTCCCATAACCTAACCTAACGTTCCAATATCTAGGCAATTTTTACTGGGCAACGAAGCATGCAATTCATTTAAAGGGCGTAAGAGTGAAAGCCTAACCTACACAATTTCCTACAGGGAAGATTCTGCAAAGTATATCCGTATATATGTTTAAAATATGTTGGCCTTCTAGTTTTTATAAAGAGTTTCACAATATCGTTTAGGGGGTAACCCTTATAGCAGCTGACAGCTGTTTGTCTAACCGCAGTACGACTTTTTTTATCCAAGCAATCGAATTTTGATTGTTGTTTGTTCTTCTCTCGGTGGCACCTGTCTCGTTGACGCCGCTGTTGTTTACTTTGTGTGCTTAAATATGGGTGGGCGTATGTAATACTACAGTTTGTGGTTGAATAAGTTTCTTGCTGAATGATTTGATATGCCTGCGCAATTGAAGTTTCTTTATTCTTACTAGACTTTCAGTAGACGTGGATTTAAAAAATTCTATTATAGCTAACGACTTGAGCTTCCTGGTGGCTTCCTCAAATTTAGTTTTCTATCGTTTTATATTGTAGATATAACTTTTTAAAAAGGATCCCCAAATAGGACGAAAAAAAAACTGCACGACAGTGATGGAACAAAGCGGAAGAAAGATGAGCCATCTTCAACATCAATCTCAGCGCTGCCTTAGTTGAATGTTTTGAGTCAGCCTGTCCAATTCGACCTCTTCTTGATCGGACTCCCGTGCCGTGGTGGAACCAAGGGCTGCAAACATTGAGGCGTGAGTCGAGAAAGTTCTAAACGGGACCCTCAAGACTTACCTTACTTATGACTGGGAGAGATACCGTGATGTTCAGAGGAACTACAATAAGCTAATTCGTACGTCGAAAAGGGCTTCTTTTAAGGAATTCTGCGGCAGTATTGAATCTCTGAGTGGCACTTCGAAATTGCCTAGGATCCTGAAAAGGTGTAAGGTTATGTTACCTTTATATGTCCTAAAATGAAAACGCGTGTGTAAATGCTACGGTTGCTTTATTTCAACTAGAAAAATTTTGTATACTAAGAATAACGAATGACATAAATGTAAATGGCTTACTATGATTCTTACAAAAGGGATCCAACCGTAAAGCTGGGGTCACTTAGGAATTCTGATGGCCCCTTCACGGAGAAGCAAAGTGAGACATTCAGCTAGCTGATGGACTCTCACTTTCTAGGTAATCAGATAAGCATTGACCGGCAACAGACCTGAACGAAATAGGCTGTTGTCAGAGCTGCTACACCTTCTCGGCGTGTCTGGTACGTTGCCAGATCTGTGGTGAATGAAGCCGCCATTCGATTTGCCATCGAATATTCTAGAGGCTACAAGTCCCTCGGACCAGATGTCATTTATCCAGCCATGCTGAAGGAAGGCATAGAGTCCGTGAGTGCAGCCCCGAAGAAAATCTTCACTGCATGCCTGGCACTGGCTTATATACCACGCTTGTGGAGCATGGTGATGATCGCTTTCGTCCCTAAGGTTGGAAGAGATTACTACACCAGCCCCAAAACCTTTAGACCTATCAGCCCAACCTCTTTCTTGCTGAACAGTTTCGAACGGCTAATGGAGTTGCTGAAGGTTCACCCTCTCTCTTTATTTCAGCGAGCTTATCAAAGCGGAAAATCCTGCGAGTCGGAACTGCGAAACCTTGTTGCTAGGGTAGAGCTGGCTATCGTCAGGAGGGACTAAACATGGGTATCTTTTTAGATATAGAGGGGCGTTTGATAATGCCACTTTCGACAGTATGTGCACCCCTCTAGTAGACATTATGTAGACCGGGTGCTGCTGAACTGGATTCGTTCAATGCCAGCCCAAAAAATCGCCACGGTGCGGGCGGAGGAGGATCTGCTGGTGCCATCCGGAGTTAATAGAGGTTGCCCCCACGGTGGTGTGCTGTCTCCATTGCTCTGGTGCATGGTGATCGACCCTCTACTCACCACCTTAAACGATGCTGGAGTCTACGCACAAGCATATGCGGACGATGTTGCCTGTTTGGTAATAGGCCCTCGCTTATGAACATCTGTAGAAAAGTGCAGAAAACTCTGGATGTAATTGACAATTGGTGTTGTGTGAATGGGCTAGCGGCAAACCCCACCAAAACTGGTAATATCCTCTTTACCAGAAGGCGGAAGCTTGATGGACTCGTTCTGCTAAAAGGAGTCACAATCCAGCTTTCCAAAGAAATCGAATATCTTGGAGTAATCCTCGATAGGAAACTCCTCTGAAAATCACACGTTGAAACAAAAAAAATCAAAGCACTGTGGCCATCTGTTGCACCGGAGATTTTCCGACTACTTCAGGCCCGGCATTAGATGATCTGATTAGTCTATCAGCACTTAATGTATTCAACTAAGGAGAGGCCTTGAACGCCATCTGTAGGCTGAAACACAATGGAAATTGGTATGGCCCCTGTCCGGCATTGGAAAACAGAGAAGTCATGGACTTCGATCCAACGATTCTCTCCATGTCCCTTGACTCCATGCCATCAAGAGTCGTACTTGAAAAGAGATACAGTGTAGTGGTGCCAGAGGCTCAGTTGTGGGAATACTCAGAAAATGAGCCCTGCAAACACTGTTTTCGCATTTTTACGGATGGCTCCAGGACCGAGCATGGCTCCGGCTCTGGGGTCTACGTGGAATCAAGCGGGACAAAACTACACTTCGCTCTAGGAATGAAGTTATCTGTGTTTCAAGCGAAGGTGTATGCTGTTCAAGAAGCGATGAACTTTGTTGTGGAAAACAGATGGAGAGGCAGATCTATATGTGTATGCAGTGACAGCGAAGCTGCGCTCATAACCTTAGACAGCCCCCCAACCACTTCAAGAGTAGTCGAGTCCTGTAAATCCATGCTGAACTATGTCGGTGGATATGATAGCCTGATGCTAACATGGGTCCCGTGGCACGTGGGTATCGTTGGTAACGAGACCTCTGACTCCTTAGCTAGGAAGGGCTCTGAGGCCAACTTCTTCAAACTTTGTGCAAAAGTTATGAAAATTATGAAAAATCTGCAAATTTTCGCTAGAATTTGAAACTTTTTGATCAGAATTTTTGGAATAATTTTTGGTATGCAATATGCAAGTTGCAAGTGGCTAGGAAATACCTCTTACTTAGCCCAATTGTAAAAATAATCACCTGTGTAAATGCATTGAATCTATCGGCATATGTTAATACGCCGAAAAGTATGCTTTCAATATAAAACTTGCGTTGCATTCTTTGTAGAGCTTCTTACTAATTCCACCACTACCTTCTGCTGTAGCCACCGAAGCCCCAAAACCTGCGTGTATTTTAGCGAGTGCTATGCCACCATCTTAAAAATACTTTAGTAGCATGCAAAGTGCTAGTAAGAACAAGCATATCGTGGAGGGCAACGTGAAGAACGATGTCATTTGGCAGAATTACAATTGTGTGAGCATATATGCATGTGAGTGTGTGTGTGTGTGCGCTGAACAGAATATTAAAATTCCTGGTAAAAAGCTTTTGACATAAATTAAAAGTTTTGTCAACGAAAGTGCATAAAAGGGACTCTGTGGCATAAGCACACGCACGCACACAAACACATACAAGCTGGAGCACCCACATACAAACACTTGCTTGGTAGAAAAAAAAACCCCATTCGAAAATGTTGTACTTAGCATTTGGGCATCTTGCAGCTGCAACAAATTTGCTCAGTGTACGTGAGTGGGTGCAGAGAAAACGGTAGAGGCGGATGTGGAGAAGAAACGCCAAGTTGGGTCGAAGGCGAAAAGGTTAATGTATGTTTGGCATTTGTTATGTCATGTAAAATGCGAAATGGCAAAAGCTCTGAGCAAAGTTTTCTCAAAAAGTGGAAGAAAAAAAATAGAAGAAAAAAAGCAGATGAAAAAAAACAATTGGTTGCAGTTGCAAATTGAAAGATGCCAAGTAGCAGTTTGCTACTTTGTTGGCCAACAGCGCGCGGGCGGGGTAGTCTTCATCAGTGCACGTTCCTTAGTTATGTGCGCTGCTTTTTTCCTGCTGAGCTTTTGCCAAATTAATAGCAAAGTTTAATGGCAAGTTTATTGATAGTTAATGACATGTTCGGCGAAAATTGCCTTTAGTTCACTTCCAAGGATGCTGCTCATAGCTCACGGGTAAATATGTACTCGCTGGGACATACATAAATATGTGCAAAGGACATGAGTCGATTGTCAAAAATGCCATGCAATTTTGCAACTAACAGACACTAATTCTCAAAATTTTTCGCATGTGAATGGTACATTTTTTGATATACTGCGAATTTGTTGAAAAAAGTTTTTTAATTAATTCTTTTGCTTAATATTTTCAGCCTTTAGTTGCAAAAGTTTGCTTTGTAGTCGTTGATTGGCGCTTGCCTAAATTTGCCGTTTTGCTCTTTTTCATTCATCTGAACATCGATCGCCTGCTGCCTGCGTGCCTGCCTGCATGCACTGGTTTAACTATTCTGCTGCCATCTAGCGCCCCTCACACCGCCCTTCATTTATGTATTCTTCTAACCTAAGCTCTTTGTTGCCGAAAATTGTTTCCTTCCTTCTTTCTTTCCTCTGCGATATATCCATTCCATTGAACGCTACTAAACTTTGCTTTTCCCTCTAATAAATCCTTGAATTCTCCCCGTCCAGGTTGCGGATAATCAATACAAAACCATTGTATTTGTGGTTCTTTGAGCGAATTCATCGCATTTGCTATTCCAAGCACTTTCCAGCGCAAGTCTACGCTAGCACTCAGGTAGAGAGGGAGCGGAGTGCGGCTGCTTTGAGCTATCAAAAATTAATTTTACTTCATAGATGTGACGGATTTGCATTCGAAATAATTTATGAGGTGCGTCGCTGAACTTTGGGTTAGGGTGGGCGAAGTGTCTGTACGTACTCTTATACGAGTGTGTGAGTGGGGATGCTGTATAAGGAATGCAGTGGCGTGTGGGTTAAGAAATATGCGAGGGAGTGCTCAAGCACATGAAGGGAAATGAGTGAATGAAAGTTGAGTTTAGTTATTCGATCTTAATTCGATATTTTGCGCCGCTTACTCTTAACAATACCTCATCGAGACCCAGTTCTTTTAATAAACTTGCACTGCAGGTCTGAGACTAGTCTGTCTGAGGCTCTCTGCCATGCGTAACAAACGGCGTTGCTTACTTCTTCTTCTCAATATGGCATTGCATTCGTGAGACCGCTGTGATGGTGTTTCTGGGCATCTGTTACAGAGTCGACAGTAGTTATTAGACCACATACTAAGACTGGGTCTTGTCGCAAGACAAAACAGGCTTGTACTTATATGGGTTCCGTGACACTCCGGTGTTCAAGGAAACGAAATTGCCGACGAATTGGCCAACCGTGGATCAGCGGTGCCCCCACAGGGGCCAGAGCCAATAATCGGAATCAGTTCCGCAGGAATCAAGAATTGGATCAGCGATTATGTAGGCAATCTACATAAAAAGCGATGGTCCGGTCTAGAACGCTGCAGAACTGCAAAGTGTTTTGTGACAAGTCCGAACAGAAAACTGTCAAACTTTCTACTAAAACTTAGAAGGAAAGACATTCGGTTGATGGTCGGCATCATTACAGGACACAACCCATGGGGTCAGCATGTGACAACCATTGGAATCATTGAGGACCCGGTAAGCCTGTCATGCTTGGATGAGGCGGATAGCACTGAGCACTTTCTCTGTGAGTGTCCTGCCTTTGCTAGAGCAAAGCTACGAGTTCTGCGTTCCGATGTCGTGAGAATGAGTAATATTTATTCTCTAAAACTGGAGGATATTTACAGATTCGCCAAAGAATCTGGAAAATTCTCACAGAACTAACTATCTCTATCTCTGTCTCTATTCTTTCCTATCTCTTTCTCTGATACTTTTCTCCTTCCTTCCTTGACTATCCACCCCCTTTCCAGAGCTTTAAATACAATGGGCTTTTTAGCCTGAGTGTTTTAGGAGCCACCAAATCTCCTGGTGCTCCTTGGCTCGACCTTTTCAAATTTCAATTTAAAGACTGGGTCTGCAGTGGCCAGTGGAAATATTTCTGAATAATCTTAGTTTACTTTTAGTGAGTTTTATAAGATGTTGTTTTTATAATTGTAACCACCCAATAAGCGCTTTGCCTGGCATAGCTACACAGCTTGCTCAGCGGTGAGTCTTATCTCTTAACCTCTTTAGCCAATGCATCAGCCATCTCCTTACCAGATATGCCCTTGTGGTCCCAAAAACCCTATAATTTTAATCCCTATACACACCTTCGACCTATTAAGTATTTAACTTCAGAGTATGATTAAGCTTTTAGTGCAGGCTAACTGTCGCTTACAGTCGCTCATAATGACTATCTGCTCATTACGGAAGCTGCTCTGAAGATTTATATCTCACAGATTTATCACACACAGATAGACGGTTTTCACTTTCACTTTTGTGATACTCAAAAAAATGCCTGTCAGCATCCTACAGCAAATATTCCAGAATCTATGCTTTCGGGTGTTTATCGAGCCTTTCATGTACCAGTGGATGATATACTCCTGGAGTTTCCTTACAGTGGCAGAGGTGCTCTAGTTTGCTTTGCCTCCAGTTCAATATTGAAATTTTTTTCAAAACCCATGGCCTTTATGAAAACATCTCTCTAGACATGTTTAGCAAGATAAGTTTGGCTGCCTGTTGAATAACTCTGTGTAGTGGTATCAGCTTGATTATTAGTTCCATCATAGCAGTAATGCTAGTGCGCATTTTTTCCATAATGCACCCATATAATATGCTAAGAGCTGAGACTTAGCCCAGGCTACCTGCATTGACGATAGGGCAGTTTCTAAGTCAGATACAGGGTCTCGACGCGTGCCATGATGTGTATTCACTTCATCTTTCGGGATCACTGGTCAGTTCTTTTCCAAGTTAAGTAACGAGTAGGTAGTAGAGTATTGAACTTTGCGGTAGATTCATCTTAGCATTCTCAGGGCATACAGAATAGGGAGCGTAGGTTTGAGAGATCCTTTCCCCACAAAATTTTCTCTCAATATCCCGATTTTCTCTCCTTATCATGGCGAATGAATCATTTTCATATTCCTGGCCAATCATGATTCTAAGTATAGCGAAGCTATCTATGAAATTACTTCGCGGCGGGCATGATCGATGGGTATATGTAATTCTTGCAAAAATTCTGAACGAAAAAAAGAACTTTTAGGTCAGGAAAGAAACACCTTAACTTTCTCTCTCTTCTCGTCAGAGTAAATTACTTTTCTCTCAGGTTCCGGCACTAGAAGTGTAACCAACTTCAGACCGCTCGCGCAGGAAATGCACAGACATTAGCTGTCTGTATTTTGACTAAATGACAGTCCAAAGTATTGTCTATAAGCGAGCGGAAGCAATTTGCCGAGAGTAAACGCGAAAAAAGAAAATCAGTAATGGGCTTCAAATGTAATAGTGTGCTTGCTTTATATTTAGCTGGAAAATCCGAACCAGCGATTGTTCGTGTGGCCGAGCACCTTAAAGTAAATAAAGTTTTTGTTTATCGCACCATTGCTCATTCCAATGATACCGGTAGCATCGCGAACCGTCATGGAGGTGGTCATCAAAAGACTGCAGCGTCACGTGAAATGGTTCAAAAAGTGAAGAAGCGACTTGAGCGGAATCCCCGATGAAGTGACAATCAAATGGCGAAAGAACTAAGATAAAGAAAATATCTGCGCGTAACATGCGCTGCATATTGAAAAATGATGTCAAAGTCAAGCCTTACAAGATCCAAAGGCGAATGATCTCACACCAAAGCAGCAACAGGACTTGAGAGAGCGAAGGAGTTGCTTCATTTGGCCGAAAGCGGTCAATTTCCGAAGATTGTGTTTTCTGACGAGGAATTCTCATAAATGACAAATTCCTAAACTCGAAAACAATAGGATTTATTTAATCGGCAATTCATACAAAAATTTGGTTCATCGATTGGCCACCAGGAGGCAGCACCCGCACAGGTAATGATTTGGGCCGCTGTAACCGCAGATGGTCACTCTCCAATCGTTTTCATC
This sequence comes from Anastrepha ludens, assembly GCF_028408465.1. NCBI lineage: Eukaryota > Metazoa > Arthropoda > Insecta > Diptera > Tephritidae > Anastrepha > Anastrepha ludens. The sequence goes on from NC_071499.1 coordinate 14,699,199, forward strand.
GAGCTTGGCGTTAAGATAAATGCGAAATATTATCGGAAAAGTATTCTGGAGGTTGCTTTGAAGCCGTGGGCAGACAAACATTTTGGTGGCAAACCATGGACGTTTGAACAGGATTCGGCACTGTCTTACAAAGCTCTCAATTGGCTCTCAAATTCACCAGACGCCAATTCGATGGATTATTCTCTTTGAGCCATTTTAGAGTATAAGGTCCGAGCTAAAAAATTCACCAGTCTCAGAAAAAGTCATTATCCGTGAGTAGGCCAAAATACCTGCAAGTCACATTCGGGCAGCGTGCGATTCGTTTCTGGACTGTCTCATGGCCGTAGTTACGGTGAAAGGTGGTCATATCGAACAAAAGTAAATTGATTAGTAATTTTGTATTATTTTCACACATTTTTTACATTGAGTTGAATAGAAGTAACTTTCTAATTACATATATGGCCTTTTATCGTTACACTTCGAGTGCCAGACCCTGTATATGACGACTGCCCACGGGTGCTAAAACTATGAACACCTTCTATGGAACACATTTTATACTCACCACTATCTACTTATATGTATATAATTTTTAGGAAATTGTCGGACCTGAAAATGACTTCGATGGCTGCAGTCTTTTTCTTAATTGGCGCGATAACCGCTTACGCGAATTTGGCCGAGATTAACAAAGCGCGCCAGTCGTTTCTTTCTCGTGCTAACCGGCGCCAATTGGACACACCAAGTGAAGCCAAGTCCTTCTCCACCTGATCTTTCCAACGCAGAGGAGGCCTTCCTCTTCCTCTACTACCACCAGCTGGTACCGCATCGAATACTTTCAAAGCCGGAGCGTTTGTATCCATTCGGACGACATGACCCAGCCAACGTAGCCGCTGGATCTTTATTCGCTGCGCTATGTCTATGTCCTCGTAAAGCTCATACAGCTTATCGTTCCATCGTCTACGATATTCGTCGTTGCCAACGTGCAAAGGTCCAAAAATCTTACGCAGAATCTTTCTCTCGAACACTCCAAGCGTCGCTTCATCGGATGTTGTCATCGTCCAAGCTTCTGCGCCATACGTTAGGACGGGCATGATGAGAGTCTTGTAGAGTGTTAGTTTTGTTCGACGAGAGAGGACTTTACTGCTCAATTGCCTACTTAGTCCAAAGTAGCACTTGTTGGCAAGAGAGATTCTACTTTGGATTTCAAGGCTGACATTGTTATCGGTGTTAATGCTGGTTCTTAAATACACGAAGTCTTTTACAACCTCAAAATTATAACTGTCAACAGTGGCATGGGAGCCGATACGCGAGTGCGCTGACAGGAGGCACTTCGTTTTGTCCTCGCTCACCACCAGACCCATTCGCTTTGCCTCTTTATCCAGTTTGGAGGAGGCAGAACTAACAGCGCGGTTGTTAAGGCCGATGATGTCAATATCATCGGCATACGCCAGCAATTGTACGCTCTTATAAAAAATTGTGCCTGAGCGATTAAGTTCTGCGGCTCGTACGATGCTCTCCAACATCAGGTTAAAGAAGTCACACGACAGCGAGTCACCCTGTCTGAAACCTCGTTTGGTATCAAACGGCTCGGAGAGGTTCTTTCCAATTCTGACGGCGCTGCTGGTGTTGAGCAACGTCATCTTACATAGCCGTATTAGTTTTGCGGGGATACCAAATTCAGACATAGCGGCATACAGGTAACTCCTTTCCGTACTGTCGAATGCGGCTTTGAAGTCGACGAAAAGATGGTGTGTGTCGATTCTCCTTTCATGGGTCTTTTCCAAGATTTGGCGTATTGTGAATATTTGGTCGATGGTAGACTTTCCAGGTCTGAAGCCACACTGATAAGGTCCAATCAGTTGGTTGACGGTGGGCTTCAGCCTTCCACACAATACGCTCGCTAGAACCTTATAGGCGATATTTAGAAGACTAATCCCGCGGTAATTGGCACAAATTGCAGGATCGCCCTTCTTATGGATTGGGCAGAGCACACTTAAATTCCAATCGGCAGGCATGCTTTCATCCGACCATATTCTGCATAGAAGCTGATGCATGCACCTTACCAGCTCCTCGCCGCCATGTTTGAATAGCTCAGCCGGCAGTCCGTCGGCGCCCGCGGCTTTGTTGTTCTTTAGCCGTGATATTGCTATTCTCACCTCGTCATGGTCGGGTAACGGAACGACAATTCCGTCGTCAACGATTGGGGTATCGGGATCTTCACATTCTCTATGACATGCGCAGCTGTCACCGTTTAACAGGTTCGAGAAGTGTTCTCTCCATAATTTAAGACTGCTCTGTACGTCAGTCACCAGATCGCCGTCTTTGTTCTTACAGGACAACGCCCCGGTCTTAAAACCTTCTGTAAGCCGCCGAACTTTCTGGTAAAATTTTCGGGCGTTGTTCCTATTGACCAGCATCTCAAGCTCCTCGCACTCACGTATTTCGGCCTCACGTTTCTTCTGTCGGATAATACGTCTCTCTTCCTTTTTCAGCTCTCCGTAGCGATCCCACATGGCTCGCGTTGCGCCCGATCGCAGTGTGGCTCTATAGGCGGTATCCTTTCTTTCTGCGGCAGCATGACATTCCTCGTCGTACCAATTGTTTTTTCGGGCCCCCCGGAATCCGATTTCTTTTTCGGCGGCGGTACGTAGGGAACGAGAAATGTTGCTCCATTGCTCGCGCACGCCGGTTTGTTGGGCAGTGCTCTCCGAGAGCAGGAGTGAGAGTCGAGTGGCGAATCTTCTGGCTGTCTGTTGTGATTGCAGCTTTTCGATGTCGAACATTCTTTGCGCAGGTAGATGTACGATTTTTGCTGCACAGAGGCGGGTGCGCAGCTTGGCTGCAACAAGGTAATGATCCGAGTCGATGTTGGGCCCTCGGATCGTGCGTACATCTAATACACTAGAAGCGTGTCTTCCATCTATCACAACATGATCGATCTGGTTTCGCGTTTTTCGATCAGGAGACAGCCAGGTAGCTTGCTGTATCTTTTTATGCTGGAATCTGGTGCTGCAGACTACCATGTTTCGGGCCCCGGCGAGGTCGATCAGCCTCTGTCCGTTACCGGATGTTTCGTTGTGCAGGCTGAATTTTCCGACTGTGGGACCAAAAATTCCCTCCTTGCCCACCCTGGCGTTGAAGTCGCCAAGCACGATTTTTATGTCGTGGCGGGGGCAGCGCTCATAGGATCGTTCCAGGCGCTCATAGAAGGAATCTTTGGTCGCATCGTCCTTCTCTTCCGTCGGGGCGTGGGCGCAAACTAGCGAGATGTTAATAAATCGCGCTTTGATGCGGATTATTGCGAGACGCTCGTCCACCGGAGTGAACGACAGTACTTGGCGACGAAGTCTCTCTCCCACAACAAATCCGACACCGAATTTTCGCTCCTTTATATGGCAGCTGTAGTAGACGTCGCAAGGTCCAAGGTTTTCTTACCGATGGCTGCAGTAGTTTGTGTAATAATCAGTTGAAGATCTAAGAATGCTCTTTTAGAGCTCTTATTGGATAAAATGGTGGACCTCTCATTTTTAGTTTAGTATTTTTGTGAGGTTTGGCGTTACAAACTGTAAAAGTTTGTTTGATTAAAATGAAAATCTTGCGCGGTAACTTGCTTGTTGCTTTCATATGCAAATTTTTCGTCAAGCGAGCAAAGCCCAAGCATAGCGAGCAGAGAGGTGGCGAATCGAAGGCGTTCTGTATTGACTCGTAGAAGTCTATCTTGGCATTACCAGCTCAAAGGGTATTCCTGCCTATTCATAGTGATACCAGGTTTTCAAAAAAGTGAGAAAAAAGATTAGAACTTGTTCGCAATAGACTTACACTTCATCAATTTGAACGATGATGAAAGAAATTTTGAAGAAAACAAACAAAACAGTATCAGTAAGCAATGCATATTTAATGAAAGATGAGGTAAGTAATGCGCCTGTTCGTTGATGTCTTTATTTCGCAGTCAATATAACTAATTCAGTTACATAAAGTGTTAATATTGAAATATTATTTTTTTTTATAGTCTCACAGCGTAACATCTACCATCTTATGTAACAGCCACCATAGAAATGACCCGACGAAAAATTCCTTTTATTTTTAGTTTTACTTTGGAGCACAGCCTGGGGACTTTTGGTAGGTGTTTATAATAATTTCTGGCGTGTGTCTTGGATGTTTTCCTGCAATTGGGATTCCTACAGATATAAGAAATTCCTATTACTTCTAAGACTGCCGCTTTAATGTTCAATGAAGGAAAAATTAATTGAAAATTGAAAAATGAAAATTCTGGCCAGAAAACAAATTCTGTAATATCAACTGAAGGCTCAATAAAGCAATTTGCGAAGCAAAGGGTTCCCTCTTATATTTTATTTGACTACGCCTTTTATTCCTTTATGTTACTTTTTTCATAAAAAGTCACAGAAGTATTGTTTAGTGCACCTCAAAAAGATAATAATAAAAGAACTCAGTGTCAATGGCAATCAGGCGCAAACTAAATGCTCCGGAGTCACATATTGCAATACAGAAAATACTCCATACAGGTGCGAATAAGACACGTACGTATACTCCGTACATATGTATGTAGTATATGGACATTAGGAGGGCCCCAAAAAAATGTTTGTTTGGTGATACCCACTAAATACTTTCTGCGACCAAATAAATTAGTCAACTAAATGGAAAAAATGAGAACAATTAATTTAATTTTTTTAATTTAAAATATTTTGCAGTGAAAATTAATTGCTCATAATTAAATTTAAGCTTAACAGTAATCCCCACAATCCTGAGATGAAAGTACATCAGGATGATAAGGCCAATGATAACACATGGAATGTTTGCTTTGGTTCCGAGATCCGCTTTTTCGACAGTGCGGGCGGCACAAACTAAGCTTCACTCTTTAACATGCGTGTGCATCACGGATGTAATGCTGATCAGCTGTACAGCTGCGATGGAGGAGTTTCTCGAGCTGATACCGCTTCACATAGTTATTCAGCAATCAGCCCCACGTGCCCTGTTGAATATTGCCAGGGAAGAATTCGGTAAAGGAAAAGTGCTGTCATCTAAAAATATGGAATTGCTGAGACTGCAGCTCCCACTTACCCAGCTACCCAAGAATGATATCACTAAAGTCATTAAATTTTAAAAGAAGTTCAGATTCGAACTAAACGTCAAGGTAAACTGGAGTACACCTGCATTTGGAAGGAAACTCCAAGAGTTTACCCTGCACTGATATACAGATGTCTCGAAGACACCACAAGTCACAGACGCTGGAATATTTGGAACCAAGCGTTCTGTGCGAAAGGATAACTTTCCACGAAACTTCCAAGCGGAGGTGTATGCCATATATCTGTATGCAGAGATAGGTACACTTAGACAGAAATTACCGGAATGGGCGAATTGCCATTCTGAGGACAGTTACGCGGCAAACCTGTGAAGTTGAGTCCTCACTGGTCCTTGGGTGTGTCAAGAAACTGAATCTGTTAGAAACTCACAATCGCATCCAGCTAATTGGTGTCCCAAGACACAGGGCTATAATTCAGAACGAAGTAGCGGAGGCATTAGCAAGAGAAGCTGCGGCATCGTTAGTAATAAAGCACGATTTCTTCATTGCTTTGGGACAACACGCCATCAAGGAGAAACTTAGAAGTGAAGAACTCAGGAGGTTAGCTGGCAGGCAAATATGGGGCTAAGCCAGGCGAAGTCCTTGCTGGGTGGTACAATAAACAAGAGCTTAAGAAATCTAACTACCCTCCTTTAGGATGAACTGAGAATGCTCGAGGGCTTTCTCACAGGCCAATGCATACTACGTAATCATCTCCACATAATCAGAATATGGTCCACTGACTCTTGTCGTTTCTGCGACCAATCGCCGGAGACTGCAATACACCTCATCCTTGAACGCAATGCTATAGTGCGGAGGTGCTCGGGACATCTCGGTAATTTTAAAACAGGAAGGTACATACGCCCAGCCCGACCTAGCTCTATTTTAAACTGGGTCTGGACTGCGATGAGTAAAGGGTACACGCGAATGAAGTGCAAACGAAGTGCAAACCTCAAATCAAATCTATCTTAAACAAATTTATTGCTTATTAGCCCGTTACACGGACTGTTTTTGATTTACATTTTCTATCTAATGCGGGGCGATCTGTTTGTCATATACGTAATATACCGATTATGTGCACGCGAGCAGGGATTTAAGGGTCACCATAAAAAGTAGTTAAATTAAATAATCGCTAAAACATAATTTTTTTAATGTTTGTGAAGGGAAATTAAAAGAGGACATGAAACAATATCGATCTGTAAAAAAAAAAAATAGTAAAATAAAATAAAAATTAAAATTAAAATAAACACAAAAACAATTTTTAAAAACATTTTGAAAATAATTAAATAAAATAAAAATAAAAATAAAAATTAAAATATAAATATAAATAGAAGTATAGATGACTAATTTTTTTGGTCACGTAACAATTTGGAGTAGCATTTGAAAAAAAAAAAAATTTTTTTTTGGCCACCCTAATGTACATACGTTTATATATTACATACATTCATATTCACATGTGGGCACTTGTACGAAACTTTTTTAATAATAAATAAATCAAAATGTCATAATAGCGCTTCTTACTCACAGCTGACTAACTGGCTGATATTTTGTCTACCTGACTTTTGTCGCTGTACGTTAATTTGTGAGCGGTATTACAATAAGACTACAGATACTTTCGCAAATTGTTGTTTTTATTGGATTCGTTTCGGCTTTTCTTTATGTTTCTGATTTTTGTCATTTAGAGTTGTTTGTAGTTCCTTTCGTCAAAAAAAAAAGTCATAAAATTTGCTTTATTTGACATCTGCAAGACAGAACAAAAATCCGTATGGGTGTAAATTTGTATTGCAGGAAATGTGCTGAGATCTTTGTATTAGCCGAATTCAAATTGAATAGAAGGAAAAGTTAACGTGCTTTCAATGACAATATTAATAACATTCTAAAGTAAGAAAAAATGGCAGAAGCAAATCTGTGGTCACTATCAATAAATAGCTAAATCGACCTGAGAAATAATAAAGTTACATGCAGCCATCAAAAACCAAAAGTTTCTTATAAGAGATATACATCTCATGTAAAAAGTCATTGCTTGTGTTACAATTCGCCTTCACGCCAATCGGTCAACAGCTTTTCGTTTGGTATCAGATATGCCCAGATGTCTAAAGTCGTCTTCAATGTCACCTCTTCATTATTTTCACGGCCGCACAGTGCGGCCGATTCCCAAAAAGCTGGCCAAAAGTCGAAAAAAAAGTTTCTAGATAGAGTTTTTTTGTCTTTGGGTTGGCTACAGTAATGCCTTGAGTAGTGAAAACCGTTCATAGCAATGTCCTGTACCCTAAGTATCCTCTGTATTTTCAGTCGCAACGTGGCCTTCGTTTGAGCATCGTATTACTGTCGATGAATAGTGAAAGTTGTACACATTTGAAAGATTTTGTAATGGAGTAAATTGAACAAAACCAAATGGAATCATCTTCGGAAGGTTAATAAAATACGAGAAATCTTTAGCACATATCAATACCTCGACACAAAATTTTTAACGGCAGCAATACGTAGATACATTTTTTGCAATTTTTTTTATAAAATTTGAGTTTTCAAACTGTATAGTAATACAACGCCGTTATATGCTGCTTTGAAACCTATTCAAGGTTACTCAAAAAAGTAATGGTTACTGATTAAAACAAGATTCAGTTGCTACCACTTGCTACCTTGCGACCCCGAAAACATATAAATTTACATGCATCTTGATTATGTTCTAGAATATACGCTATTTCACGTGAGGGGGAGGCCAATAGGGATGGAAGGGGGTGGATTTTCAAAATTTTAAGATCAAATTCGTAATCAGCGACCCCGACAACCCCCGAGTAAGAAATTTTGAATCAATTACTTAATTTTTTGAGTTTTGGCCAGCTTTTCGGGAATCGGCCGCACTGTGGGCCGGTCTCTTCTTCTGTCGACTTGTGGATTTATTTCGAAGATCTTTTTTAGAGTTCTATCGTTGCTCATTCGAAAAATGTGACCATACTAGCAAATCCTTTGCGCTTTGATGTACTTGATAAGATTTGTCGTTCTACTGAAGCCGATAAAAACCACCTTCAAGTCGTACAGGTCCATATATTTTTCTTAGAATCTTCGAAGATTGGAGTTATGCGCGCTCTTTTCTAGCGGAAAGCGATTTATTAAAAACCACGGATGAATGCGCCACAGGACAAAATAGAATCATGAGAACCTGAGTGGTTTACGAAATTTACACTAAAAAGCTCCACAAAGGGATTTGCCATTTCACCGGTGGAGCTGGTATATTTGTCTCTATAAAATAAAGAGGATAGTAAATTTTAAGTCAAAGGTTTCGATGCAATAAAGCTTTCGAGTTCTTTTTAATATTTAATATTTACGTGAAACTTTTATCTGGATAAGAATGTTTTTTTTTTTAAATTGCTAATAAAAATACGCTGGGCCAATATTTTAACTTCTGCGCTTTTTTTAAGAACCTGATTTTCGACATAAGTGGTTAGTCCTTGTGACTGTTGGTTAAATATTTTAATTCTTCAGCTACTTAAATCCTTAAATTTAAAGCTAAAATTTGTTTAAGAGGTATTTGTATCAAAAGATTCTCTGCCTTTATTTTCTTTTTCCATGTCGCTGTAAATTTATTTTTAAAATTTAATAACCGCAAGAAAAGCAGCTTAAACACATTCCCATTGAGTGCTGATTTGGGGATATTAAAAATTCCTTTTTGGCAAAGCATATCCATGAAAGTGGCACAACAGAGTTTTAGCAGACAGCTGCGGCAAGATTTTGCTTTGAATATTTGCTTGCCTCCAATGGCACTTTGGCTGAGTTGATTGACCAAAATGACATTAAACTGCGAAAAATTCGACATGCTTGTTGTTGTTGTTTTCATTTTGTGTTTCAAAACAAAAGTGAAATTCCGAAATTCTCGCTTTGAACTTTGCGTTAAGAGCAAATGCGCTTAAATGATTATGAATATTTATCTGAGAAATATTAAATATTCGGTTATGAAAGTATTTAGATGCGCGTGCAAAGTACTTTCCAGTGAAGAATAAAGAAAGGCACAAAGTAAGTGAAAGGAACTGGTAGAAAACCTGCGAAGAGCAGCTGGGCTTGTACCTAACTTCGATTCGAAAGTTATCTGTATGCTTGATATATTCCTTACTTACTTACATATTAATTGGCACTAGATGAACCAGGTTAATACAAATTTATTCATTAGAAAATAGCCGCAAAAAGAAGTCACGAAACAACATCTCAAAAATTCATCATTTAATATTTTTTCATGGACTTTTGGTCAGACAACTTTAGTCTAACACTTAACTGGTAAAATTCTGTTTGGTTTTTCGATTTGAGATGATTTGTAATCTATGCTTTCTAAATATCAGGTCAGTCCATAAGTTCGTGCGTTTTTTAAAGGCGGTTTTAAAATTAATAAAAAAGAGGTTTAAAGTATTTTTTAATCAATATTAAGTTTTCCTTCATTATTTACAATGTCTTCCCAACGTCTGGACAAATTTTTAATTCCCTGCGCAAAAAAATGTCTCCTTGGAGCCAAAATACGCTTCGATATCCCTTTTCATTCCTTCCTTTAAGGAGTGGTACAAGAGTCGTTTGAAAATTCCGCAAAAAAATAAAAGCTGCCTTATCCACTGCTGCTCTATTGGGTTGTTGGGAAAGTAGTTTCGTTTTTTCCCGACAGAGGATTTAATTGTATTTTTTCACAGCTAACTTCGCACGGATATAGCTTGTGTGTAAATAAGTTCAATTGATTTTACGCAGTAGTTTTTGGTCGGTGCCCTTTTAAATAAGGGCAACATTTTCGTCACATTTTACTTTTTTACTATAGAAAAGGTAAAAATGCTGTTCAAGCCAGAAATAAATTAACCGATGTATATGGAGAAGATGTGTTGACAATACGCCAGAGCCAGAACTGGTTTGCAAAATTTCATCCGGCAATTTTGATGTCGAAGATGCACCATGTTCTGGAAGGCCGGTTGAAGCTGATAAAGACGCGATAAATGCATCAGTTGATGCAAATTTATCGAATTCAACTGTTTATGAGCACCTGAAAGCGCGGGTTTAATCTCGAAGCTCGATATAAAACAAAAAAAAAACGAAATTTCTTTCCGAACAACCCAATAGTTTGCTGATCCCTTCCGAATAATAGAATTTGTTCAAGTTTGAAAATAGGCACTCGCTTCTTCAACCACCACCGAATAAAATCGTTTACCCGCCAGCGGTTTCTTCAATTTGCGAAATAAATAGTAGACGAGAGATCCGAGAGAACAGAGTCTGGAGAACAGGGTGGATGTGAAACGAGTTGGAACCCTGTTTCCATTAATACTTCGAACACAACTGCTGAGGCGTGAGGAGTTGTCGTGATGGAAAAGGAAAATCACTCGACTTCCTCAATTCAAACAAATGCCAAACATGAAGAAATAAATCGATCTGGTGTGTGTTCTTCAAAGAGATGCTACTAACTAAACATAACCTCTAATGGGGGTTTCTTGACAGATCACGCGTGACTACTGTGAAACTAAATACACCATGTTTTTTAACATTCATTGAGATTTCATCATGGAAAGACAGCGTTTACAAATTTTCTAATTCACAAAAATCGATACTCTGTGAAAAATGTTCATCGCATGCTCATACCAACTTATGATGTACATCAATATGCCCACTTTTGGCTTCATGGCTACGTCAATAAGCAAAATTTCCGTATTTGGGCTGAAGAGCAACGAGAAGCCATTCAAGAACAGCCATTACATCGACTGAATACAATCGTTTGGTGCGGTTGGACTATGGACTTGAGAATTTATTGGTCTACATTTCTTCAAAGACGAGGCTGGCGTCAATGTAACCGTGAATGGCGAATGCTATCGAGCTATGATAAACGACTTTCTGATGCCGGAAATTGGAGCTCGTAGTCTTCACTAAATTTGATTGCTGGTTCCAAAAAGACGGCGCTTCTTCCCATACAGCCCGTAAATCAATGGATTTACTACGCCGTCGGACCAATGGATTAGCCAACAAGATCATGTGATATCACACCTTTGGACTTGTATTTGTTGAGGTGTGTAAACTCTAAATGTCTTGTGGATAAATCAGTCCCGATTGAGGCATTGGAAAACAACATAATTAAAGTTATTCGTGGGATACCGACTGACGTCCTCCAGCGAGTCCTTCAAAATTGGTACTTACGGATGACCGAATTGGGGCACAGTTGGGGCCAACATTTGAAAGAGATTCTCTTTAAAAAATAAATGATTGCCACAAAAATAATAAAGATTGCCCAATCAATTTGAATTTTCGTTGCTTTATTTCAATTTAAAATCCTCTACCTCTAAATTTATCAAAAAATAAATAAATAAATAATTGGCGCGTACACTTCTGTTAGGTGTTTGGCCGAGCTCCTCCTCCTATTTGTGGTGTGCATCTTGATGTTGTTCCACAAATGGAGGGACCTACAGTTTCAAGCCGACTCCGAACGGCAGATATTTTTATGAGGAGCTTTTTCATGGCAGAAATACACTCGGAGGTTTGCCATTGCCTGCCGAGGGGCGACCGCTATCTGAAAAATGTTTTTATTAATTTTGCTTTCACCGAGATTCGAACCAACGACCTGTCTGTGAATTCCGAATGGTAATCACGCACCAACCCATTCGGCTACGGCGGCCGCCCTAAATTTATCACCCTATATTAAAAAAAAAAAATAAAAATTTTAGAATTTAAAACAAAATCAACCGAATAGACTGGAAGTAATTTAATATTCATCCACATAAATAATAGTTCCTGCAAAACAATTTCCTCTTACAATTGCAATTTTTTTATAGATTCCCCGAATTCTTCCGCTCTGCCCTTGCTCAACTGCTTATTTCTATTTGTTTGGCCTGGAGGCTCAAAATTATGAAACATGCGCTGACGTTAGCTGTGAATTTATGTTGCAAATTAAATTGTTAACCAAACAATTTATGGCCACATTTCATTTCAGCTGACTTGTTGAGTTGTGTGGAAGTGAGTAATTTTAGGCAAATTACTCCAGCACTAAAACAGTTGACTGACTGAGAAAATGAAGTAGTCAAACTTAAGGTGCTAAAATAAACAGGCTTACGTGAGTTCAAATATGACTATATATGTGAGTACAGGTGCCGCTCATTTCAGCGAACTAATTCAAACAGAATTTTTAATTAAAATTCAAGCCTTTATATCAAAACAAAAATATGAAAAAAAAATATAAAAATAAGAAAACTTACTCAGTTATATGCGTGGTTGCAAAATACGAGATTATTATTTTGTTGTGGTTTTTTCTCATTGGAAAGCTGTTGCTCTGCTTTCTTTCTTCCTTTCTTCCGAACCTTTTCAAAAGGATACTTAAGATTTAAATATATTAGACTTTTATAATACCCAAATGGTGGCTTAAAAGTTGAGCACTGCTAAATTTGCACACAAATTTATCCTCTTCAATTCATAGCCACGATCGTATCACTTTACTTTCTCTTCCTCGATCTATTGTATTAGCGATTGATTTAAATAATTTTTAAGATTACAATTAGTTATAACGAAATTTTTGAATTATTTTTTGCATAATCAACAAGACACAATTTTTGTTAATGATTTTTTGTTTTGATAATTAAAAACACGAAATTTATTTTTTGATGATTAAGAAAACAAAATTTTTTTTTTAAGCTCAAGAATGAGAGAAACCTGATTAGGCTCATCAGGGAAGGCGTGACGCTTCATCAGTGTAGTTATGGATTGTTGCCAACCATTTGGTCTTCGCAATTAATTTAGTGCTTTTTTAATTAAAAGCTACCAAAACTGTAAGACAAAAAAAAAATTTGTATAGTTAAAAAAAAGGCTAAAAAGGCAATAAAGGCTGAGAAGCGAAAAACGCGTGATCAATTGTTTTACACCGCTCCAAGCAACGTTTGGTTACTGCTAGTAGCTCAGAGTACTAGTCAAAAAAAATGTTTAGTACTCTATGTAGTTGGAGTAGTAACAAAGAATTTGGAATCGGCCGGAGCGTTAGTTGCGAAATTATTCATGTGCGCTCCAGCTAGCGCCGCTACTCTCACTTCTGTTGCGCTACTACTACTCCCATAACTGCTACGTGAGCTGTGTTCGTTTGTCTTTTAAGCATTTCGTATGTAGTTTTGCGGTATTAGACTGAAAATATAACTGACCCTTTAGATACGTCTGTATACTGCAGGTTGTAGGTATGGTTCAATAGCACTTGAAGTTATATTTTTTATAGTTTCTGAACGCTCTAAGTTTTTATATTAAACAAAAAAATCATAAATTATTTGCCAATGTCACCAGAATATGCTATAAGCTGAACACTTTTGGTTAAAATAGCGCAATTTCGTTGAACACCGGCTCTCCGCAGTACCCCTTCTACGAGGAAGTTGAAGAGGTCGCATGATAGTGGATCGCCTTGACCGAAATTTCAGAACTGGACATGGTGCTCAATGTTATTTTGCAAAGTTAAATCAGTTTTGTGGGTATACCGAACTCAGGCATTAAGGTCACTAATGCGAAGAATATTCACAATAAATAAACAAATAAATAAGTAATTGGCGCGTACATTTCTGTTAAGTTTTTGCCCAAGCTCTCCCTCCTATGTGTGATGTTGTTCCACAAATGGAGGGACCTACAGTTTCAAGCCGTCTCCGAACGGCAGATATTTTTATGAGGATGTTTCATGGCAGAAATACACTCGGAGGTTTGCCATTGCCTGCCGAGGGGCGACCGCTATTAGAAAATACCTTTTCTTCATTTTGGTGTTTCACGGAGATTCGACTCATTTGACTGTGGCGGCCAACAAATATCTGAAACATTTATTCTCTCCTTAGAACCTCTTGCCATAATTTGGCTACGCTATTTTTGTTCACTCTTTTGGGTGTTCACATATTCGAGTGGCCATATAATCGAGTGGATACTGTACATATTTCACTTTATGTTTGTATGCAATCTCAAGTAGGTAAATAGCAATACATTGCGCGTCAAAGCGATAAGGCCATTTGACCAGTTTTGATGATTTTTTTTTTAAGTATTCATTATTTTTGTATACAAATAAAATTCATTGTTTAATTGAAACCATATCAATCCTCATTTCGAAAAAATTTTTTTTTTTTATTTCGGTCATTTTTATACCCAGCAAATTAGGAATATCGTCAAGCGAAAAATTCATAAAAAATCAACGGTATTTTTTTGCACCTTGGGACCAGCACTTTACTGTACCAGAATTTAATAAGCTATAAAACTGAATACCAAGAATTTTTCTAGAAACTCCAATCAAAAACCGTGCAATGAAAGGTTTGATGACTTTTTTTTAGTTTTTACATAAAAACCGTGGAATGAGAACTTTTCGGATTTTTTTTTTAATTTTTGCACAAAAAGCGTGGAATGAATAGTTTGGAGATTTTTTTAAATTTTTGAGTAACATTTCAACACTGGATTTCTATGGTTTTTGCTAAACAATAAACTGATTTTTATAAATACAAAAATAATAAGGAATCAAAAACGAAAAAAAAGTAGCAAAAAATTGTCACAATGTTGATGCGCTATAGATTTGTCGCGGGCTGTAGATGTATTATATATTAACATATGCGTAAATTTACTAAAACCATAAATCATTTATACTCGTACAGCGTCAGAAGTGGCTATTAAGTAATACACACACACACAAACACACAAATCGGAGGTATGAAAGAGGCTAAGATAGATACATATACGCAAATTTAGCTCCTCTTTGCTCAACAACCTAATGAAGTCATTATCGCAACAGACAGTTATAAATCAACAGTTATATATTGCATTGGCTTCCCACGTACGTGCACATGTATGTGTGTGGGTGTGACAACATGACTACGCGAAGTAATGCAACGAATTGCTGCAAGTGTAAGCGGAAATTACCGTAAACGCCAGCCGCTGCTGGTACCTTTAATGCGCGATTTTTGTTTTTTGGTATTTTTTTTTTTCATTCAAAGGTAATAAATTTACTGCAAGCTAATTGCGTTGCAATTGCATTAATCGCATGGAATTCGTTGTAAGCTGCTCAAATTGCATTTTCTTCATTTCTTTTTATTTTTTGTTTTAGTGTTTCTGATTACTGTGAAAAAAGTTCACAGTCAGCGTAGATATGAATGTCGCCACGCGCTCTCGCAAATTAAATTAAAAATGAATCAAGCGTCGGCGACTATTTTGGCGCATTCAGTTACAATCACTGCTCATTTCCGTGGCGACACAGCAGGCGACAGTTGAGCCAGTTAGAGTCATCTGAAAAACACAAACAGGAAGTTATAGCAAATCCCGAGCTGTGTGTGTGTGTGTGTGTGCAGACACACACAGGTGTTCCTGAATTCCTTTGCTGCTCGCTTGCTTGTTTGCCAAAGTGTGAAATAAAAACTAAATAAATCTTTAGGCGCTCACTCCTTGCAATCACAACTAACGCTCGCTTGTGCGCTTCCTTGTGCGCTGATGCTGAGCTTCTTTTATTTTTCCGTTCGTATATTTGTTGCTTTTCCACGCTCGATCTTTCTTTCTTTCGCCCTTCCCTTTAATTTACCTTTTACAGCGCGCGCATAAAAGTGTCATCGCGCACACTTGTCTAAGCGATTTTTGATTACACTTCCGTCGGAAATTATCATACATCCTTCAGCTTGAATAATTTTTATAGAATTTCCATGCGAGCGACACCATACGAGAGCGTTCACAGAGCAGACAGTCTAACTCACGCTCCTCCTACACTTACACAATGCATGCCTACCTGCCTGCTCGTCTATCTGTATTCGGTCTGTGCGACTGCCTGTCAACCTGTTCGTGGCACGCACACCCGCCTCTTGCCAACACTAAGCTCCGACACTCAGTCATTTATACATTCATTTATTTATTCACGCACACATACATACATCAGTCATATAGCACTTTGGATGCCCACCCTTATTGTCACACGTACCACCTGCTTATACCGAGTGTGGTTTTCCCTGTAACCAACTCCCTTACGGCCTCTTTAAAATGCAATAAAAAATTGTCATTGTTACTGTTATTTTTCGTTTTTGCACTCCTTAATTTCTTTACCTTTTCTTTTCTATCTCTTTTTTTTTCTATCTCTTTTTTTGTTTTTATTATTCACCCATCATTGTGCCGTTAGGTAATTGCGTGTATTGAACACATTTCAATTTTAAGTTCTTTTTTGCGTGCTCTCTTTTAGTAGCGATTCTATTCCACTTCATTTAATTCATTCGGCATAATCGTAAATTTCCTTCATATCCTCCAACAGTTAAAAGTTAGATTTTTTAGTACACATGGCGAAATTTTGTAAAAATATTACTCTTCGATGAATCAGAAAACGAAACTGTAATAAGATTTATAAAATCACTGAGGATAAGATGGCCCAGCCACGTGTTCTAAACACCAAGGAGAGAGCAATCGAAAGGCAGTTGAAATACGTCCTGTTGGAGGCCGAAGGCGAGAATGCCCTAGAAAGAGATGGCTCGAAGACTTGGAAGTTGACCTTGAAAAGATGCCGCAAGGCTGTGAATGAAGCACCAGTACACCAAGGGCTGTGGTTCTAAGAATAAAAAGAAGAAGTCAGTTTTTATTTCTTCGCCATACTAACTAAAATGTGTACTTTTAGAAACCCATGTGGTTGAACATTTCCATTGAAATGCTCCTAATTAGTGACCAGCACCGTTTTTTGTGTTTCCAAGTCGGATCCATTTAGTGAGGTCCAAGTATAGCAGCAAATCCTTTATCTCGATGTCTGAGATCTCCTTAATTTCCTGTACGAAAGGCTTACTGGAGGATCGGAGTCGTGCCCTGGCTAGTCGCGGACATTGACATAAATAGCGGAAAAGACTTTCCTTCGCCCCTTCCGCTTGACAGCTTCTACAGATAGGATTGAAGGGTAGATTGAGTCTAGCTGCATAATCCACTACTTTCCAATGTCCTGTAAGGGTTACAGTGATGCGTGAAATGTTTGGCCGAGAACATCCTAGCAGGTCATTCGTCCTTTGGATTTTGTAAGACGGCCATGTGTTTTTTGTTGTAATACATGTAGGTATTTGCTTCCATCTTCTTTCGGCTAAAGCATGATAGTGTTATGTCTAGAGTCGAACCTTTTCTTGCTAGCTCATCCGCTATCTCATTGCCCCGTATGTTCCTATGACCGGGAACCCATATCAGAGTAATTTCAAGCCAATGGCTGAGCAGTTTCAGCTCCTCTCTACACTGTAGGACCAGTTTGGATGAAATGTGGTTGGAGTCTAAGGCCTTAATAGCTGCTTGACTGTCTGAGAAGATAGCTACTCTTGCACCAACTTCCTTGTAGAGTTCTAGGGATTTGCATGCTTCTCTGATCGCTAAAAGTTCTGCCTGGAACACGGTGGCATAATCAGGAAGACGAATTGATTGAGATAGGTTGAGTGGCTCCGAATGGAAGCCAGCTCCCACACCACAGTTCATCTTAGAACCATCGGTATAAATTTCGATATCGTGTCTTCCAATCACCTCTCCTTTGCTCCACTCGGTTCTCGGTGGAAAACGTACCGTAAAGCCTTTCTTGAAGTTGAGGTCGGGGACTGTGTAGTCTGATCCGTTTTTGAGCAGCGAGGGTCCCTGTAGGGGGATCTTACTGTGACCATACGACCTTGTTGTCCAGCTTCCTATGTCTCTGAGTCTCACCGCGCTACAAGTAGCTATTGTTTTAATGTGTAAATCTAATGGCAATAGATGTGTTAGTACATTGCGCGCTTCAGTAGGACTGGTGCTAAGCGCTCCGGGTAGTTAAGATACACTCTGTTCTTTGTATCTTGTACAGCTTAGTATTGTTGTATTTCCTTTCTGTTGCAGGCCACCAAACTAGTGCCGCATATGTTAGTATTGGCCTTACAATGGCTGTGTAGGACCAGTTGGATAGTTTTGGTTGGATACCCCATATTTTTCCCAACATTCTCTTACACATGTAAAGTGATATATTCGCTTTCTTTACCCTGTACTCTACGTTGCACTTAGGTATTTTGCCTGTTTGGTTAGAGTGAGGCTGACGCCGTTTAGTTTTGGGAGATTAAAGTTTGGCACCTGGGTTTTCTTGGTGAATCATCAGTTCAGTTTTTCTCGGGTTTATACTTAAACAATAGTCTGTGGCCCAATTGCTGAGTAATACCAGAGCTCCTTTCATAATCTCACTGATTGTGGTTGGAAACATTCCCGAAACCATAAGCACTATGTCGTCCGCGTACGCCACTACTTTAATTCCCTTTCGGTTGAATTTGGTAAGGATGTTGTTGGCGACTAGCAACCACAGCAGAAGGTATAAGACTCCTCCCTGAGGGGTTCCCCTGTTGACAAAGCGTTTTACCGTGCTGCAGCCTACCTCACCGATGATTATTCTAGTTTTGAGCATGTTCTCTATCCATTCGTTGAGACCTATGTCTGTGCCTAACATGTTAAGAGCCTCAATTATAGATCTTGTGGTAACATTGTTGAAGGCTCCTTCTATGTAGAGAAAAGCGACTAGTGAGTATTGCTTGAATTCTATGCTCCTCTCAATCGCACTTAAAACCTCATGAAGAGCTGTCTCTGTAAATTTTCCTTTGAGATAGGCATGTTGAGATGGTGAAATCGTTGTGTCTGTAATCTTTTCCCTGAGTTATACATCCAACAATCGCTCGAGAGTTTTGAGGATGAAGGTGGATAGGCTGATGGGTCTGAAATCTTTCGCTTTATCATGACCTCGTCTACCAGCTTTGGGGATCACCTTAACCCTCCTCCAGCTTTTTGGTATATGTCCTAGCATAAGGTTTTTTCTGAAAAGACCTCCAGCCAAGGAATCGTCGTTTCTCGAGTGTTCCACAGCATAACTGGGAGTATCCCATCTGAACCGGCTGCCTTATATGGTTCAAAGTTTTTTATCGCCCATAATATTCTATCTTGGGATACGATGTAGTTGATTATAAATAATGGGTGATAGTTTGGATGTTTGAATACTGTCAGTATTGTTCTCAATATATTCTGTGTTGCCTGGGAAGTGTGTATTTACAAGATGTTCTAGTGTGTCGGCCGAGGATTTTTGTCAACAGCTGACTGTTTACTGATTAAATTTCTCTACTCTTATACCAAGAAAATACCTTTTATACCTCTGCCATTGGCTATCAACTTTTACACATACAAAATATTTTTATACTACATATGTTTCCACTTATCCTGAAATCTGCATAACATTTACAAATTCCGCATTAATATTTTTTTTCACTGTACTTCTTTCCTTCCTTTAAGTATTTCAATTATAAAACACTCCGCCTTGTCTTCCAAAGCCAAACAATGACGACTTTGTTGTAACCGAAATTACCAACTAATTAAAGGTATTTGTAGCTTTTCATTCAATTAATTATTTGGACTATCAACGCTGTCGATCAGCTTATCAACAATCTGGCCTAAAACAATAAAAACAAGTATCATATGGCCGGAGCTTCCTTTCTTTGCCCAACTCACTGGAATGGGCTAAATGTGTGTGTGTGTGTCGTGCGCTTGGAGTTTGAAGTATGTCAGTCCAGTGTTGCTATTTGCCTTTATTTAGTTTTCACCAAAGTTCTGTTGTCTGCATCTGAGTAGCAGACAGACAAATAGACGCGATGCGAGAGCTTTGGAGAATAGATGGGGCAAGAGTGTTGAAGTTAGTTATTGCATATACCTGTATCTCTATTGAAATGATGTTGTTGCTGTAAACCTTGTTGTACATGTTGAGGTTACTATTTGTGCCAAAATTGGAACAAAGTTGTAGTTGATTTTGCACCATAGAAATTTTATGGGCACAGCTGCTGCCGTCGTCTACACTGGGATTCTGGACGTTTCTTCTTCTCTGCTTAGTAGAAAAAAAAAATAACAAAAGTAATGGTAAACTATTCACGGAGGTATTTTTAAGAGTATCTTTAGAGACAAATTGTAATGATTTATTATTTGATTCAAGAAAATTTTTGTTTTTTGAAAGAATAAAATTTTTTTATTGAATTTTATTTTTTTGTTTTCAAAAGATCAAAATTAAAAAAAAAGTTTAATTACTCCAATTGAATCTAACATTGAGTTTTACAAATTTTTTTTTTAAGAAACTAAATTTTGTTCCGAATTTTTTTGTTTAAATTCACAACAAAATTTTATTTTTCAACTTCTGCAATTTTTGCAACGATTTTTGGAAGAAATTGAATTAAAAATGTTTTTTTCAAAAATAAAACTTTTTTATTTAATTTTATATTTTTTGTTTCAAAATATAAATTTTTTTCATAAAGTTTTTAGGTCTCCAATTGAATCTAACATTGAGTTTTAAATTTTTTTATTGAAATAATTAAATCCTTTTATTAAACACATTTTTTTTTTAATTTTTTTTTTAATTTTGAACTTCTTTGCAAAATCTGATATTTTAGAATTCCACTTCCGCGTGGGTATTCCAAAAATAAATGGTTTCTTCATCGTAAACTAACAATTGCAGTTGCAGTTGATCGTTTAGGGGTATGCTTCGTTAAAGAAAAACTTTGTAACAGAGTTTTCTATTTCTTTTAAGGACATTATTATGTACATATTATCTGAATAATTTGGTCAATTTCATAGCAAACGATAGGCTAGTTTCTAAAATAATTTGATGGAATAGCTTGCATTCAAACTTTCTTTTTTTTCAATGTTGTGAAGTAGGAAACACTTAGTGAAGAATCGTGAATTTTATCAGGCAGACATTTTTAACTCTTCGGGCTTTAAACTGTATGGAAAAACAATGTTTAGAAATCTATCCTTGTATGAAAACTTTATAAGTAAGAGGATTTCGCTAAAAAAAGGCCGAAAAACACATTTTTGCTATATTTGAGGTTCTGTACCAAGATAAGGTACTCTTTTTTCGAAAAAGTCGTTGTGGTTTCTTCAGTATTATCTTAATTTTTTTTTTTAGAATGAATACATCTCTATGGCTTTAATTAGTATTCAGTAAATTCAAAGGCTTTTTTAAATAAAAAAAAAATATTTTAGATTTTAAAAAGCTTTGAGTGAAGAAGTTCTAAAATCCTTGCATAACCTCAATAGGGGCATAAATGAGTTTTGCACTTTGAAATTATCAAATTAATATAGCAATAATATGCTTTAAATGCCTTTTATTCCCTTTTTTTAATATAATTATACAATTTTTTTAACTTACAGTTTGGTAGCTTTAAATTAAAAAAAGAAACAATCACCAAACGCAGAAATATTCGCATTTAGGGTATAAAAGAGAACTAAATTTATTCCGAAGAGCAAGGGGTTGGCACCACTGCCCAACTACACGAATATGGCGGCGTGCACTCTCTGATGGGCGCGATCTTGTTTCTGTCATTCTAGGGCAGCTTCATCGCGTTAAGATCTCATGGTTCAGTTCCGCAATAAAAGCAAACATTTTGACATTTTTATCGACGCCTGAGCCAGTAGTGGCTTTGGTTGTTCTTAGGAAGCTTGCCCGGTAGCGCTGCATTATTAACAAATAATAATAATAATCTTTGAATTTCATATATAAAAAATCGTTTTCGAATTTGCCGCTGCAATGCCTTAGTCCTTAACATTTC
The DNA here is from genome assembly GCF_028408465.1 of Anastrepha ludens. Lineage (NCBI taxonomy): Eukaryota > Metazoa > Arthropoda > Insecta > Diptera > Tephritidae > Anastrepha > Anastrepha ludens. Next base: position 14,720,781 of record NC_071499.1, read on the forward strand.
TGAGCATGAGAGTAGTAAGAGCAAACTCATTAGAGAACTGAAACCAGCTTTTAGCATTTATATGCCTTATAAAAGTATGCAAAGGTGAGAGATCCACACATTTCAATAATCCTCTGCAATTGCAGCCCTGAATAATATATCAGAAAAAAACCTAAATTTTTGTTCAAATTTCAAAAAAAAATTAATAAATAAATAAATAATAAAAAAAACACTTTGAAATTTCATGAGAGGATTACACTCAAAATGTTCATAATTTTATATCTGTTTCATCGCTTCCGGCAACTGGTGTGTCAGCGATAATTTCCGAACCTCCATTTTTTCTATGAAGCTGCTTCATTTCCTTCTCTTGCGCTGTAGCGTATAATTGACACTGCTTTAGTTGATGCCACAGTAAATCTCAACCAACTGCCAATAGCGACAGCCTGCTAATGCAATTCACATTTTGCTAGTCACGTACGCAAGTAAATCAATTAAGTTTGTCATAAATTGGAGTATCAACAGTGCATTTGTTCAACTCACTTCGCTCCACTCATTTCACTAATATTTTATTCATTCGCACTTTTATTGAATTTATGTTATTTCAATACGCATAAATTTATTCAATTTGCTTTCGATAGATGAATAAATGGTTGGTGATTTTTCTCGCATTTTCTTAGTTGGTATTGATTTAGGGACAGTCGCTGTGATTGGTAAGAGGAGCAGGCAATTCTGTTCTATTGTGTAAGAAAAATGTTGCATTTCTGTTTTGAGAGTTTAAGATGCCTTAAATCTTAAATTTGTACGTATTATTGCTTGGTTTTCGAAATTTTTCCTATCAAAGTTGGTTGGCTCCGACTAAATTTTAGTATGACATACTTTTAGTAGGAATACTCTTAAAATGCCTGCAGAATGCCAGACCGAACCAGGGTAACATCCTCCTCCTGTTTTTGACATGCGGAGTGATTTTGTTCCGATAATCTAGGGACTTATTTACAGTTTTAAGCCGACTCCGGTTGGTTTTATGGTTTTTTTTGAGCAGCTTTTTCATGGCACAAATACACGCGGAGGTTTGCCATTGGCTGCCGAGGAGCGAGCGCTATGATAAAAACGTTTTCTTCATTTTGGTGTTTTATGGATATTCGAACCTACACACTCGCAAATGTATTCACATACCAACCCATGCGGCTACGGCGCCCGCCTTAGCTTGGATTGGGTTGGTTAAGATTAGGCAAACAAACAGCAAATTAGACAGAAAAGACTTCAAAACTTGGTGTGTTTAATGTCTACTTTCATCTTACGTTATGTTTAATCTTCCGTGAAAAGATTAATAAGCAACAAATAACGTAAAATCTAAAAGCTCAAGCTACGTCTTAACAGACACAATGCCGAGGTCACCACCTAAGTGGCATTGGCTGAGCTCAAAAAAGTGCCAGGCGCTTCTTCCTCGTGCTAACTGGGACTAATTAGACAGAGCAGTAATTCAAAGCCCTTCTCTATTTTACTATTCCAATGGTCCACCACTCCAAAGACTACCTAAGCAAAAAAGGTCATCGAACAAGCTTCTGAGCCATACCAAAAGAAATCATCATAAGAAACTTATAAAGTTTGGTTTTAATGCGGATTTATTACTCAATTAGCGCGAAGCTGCATTTGTTGAAAACAGAGACTCTCGTCGATTCTCAAGGCTAACATCGATATAAATACAGGTTCACAGATAGGCGATGCCTCCGACTACCTTGAAATTGTAACAATCTACAGTGACGTGGGTGTCAAGACGCGAGTGAGCTGAGAGTTATTGTTTATTGAAAAGCAGGAGGTCATCCACCACCAGATTTAGCTCGCTGCTTTATCCAGCTTAGAAAAGGTAGAACTAACAGCGCTGAGGATGTCAATACCATCGGCAGTGTTAGCAGTTGTATGCCTGAGCGATTAAGTTCTGCGGCTCCAACAATCTTTCCAGCACCAAATTAAAGAAGTCAGACGCCAGGGAGTGACCGTTTGCTGTTAGATATTAAGAAGTGGTCTGTTGAAAACACGTCGAATGTCAAATGCTTGGACGAAGAGCCAATAAAACTGGTGTGTTTCTAACACCCAATAATCTAGTCGCACGAATTATCGTGGAACTAAGCAACCTTAATTGAAAATAAAGGAATGATACTTATTGCTTACGACGGCCTCCACGCGTAATTACCAAATCAGTATCCTTGTAGGATGAACTATTGGACTTGAGGTGTTTTTAGTTGCGTTAAAGGCAAAACACTGACTAATTTCGATTGATTATATACCTCGTGAAAAAACAAAAAAAAATCCTGTTTGATATGACAGGACTCGGAGCGGTTCTGATATAGTAATACTAAATACGGCTTGATTAGTTTGGCGGGAATATCAAAATCAGACATCGCGGCGTGTGGCCAACTTCTTTTAATGCTGACGAAAGCGATTTCCAATATTTAGAGCAGATCGTCGAGTTCAGGTAACGAAATCTCAACGATTGGGGGATCAGGTTACTCAACTTCTCTTTGAAATTTACTGCTGTAACCGTTCGGAGAGTTGGGGAAGTGTTCTCTCCATAAACTGAAGCCTACTCTGAGTGTTAGCCACCCGAACGCAACCTTTGTACTTGCAGAAAATCTTCTGCTAGTCACTGAATTTCTGGGCTAGTCACTGAATGCTAGAACTTCCAGGCGTTTTTTAAAATAACAACTCAATTTTGTCTTTTTTTTATTAGTTTTTAATAGTTTTTGACTAAATCCAGGCATTCTACTAATTTTTAATTTTTTTTTTATGAAAACACAAGTTTTTACATTTTTTTATTATTTTTTTTTCTAAAGTCACACATTTTTTAAATTTTTCATTATTTTTTTTAATGAAATTTTTTCAAATTTTTTTTGTAAAACCGGACATTTTTCTAATTTTTCATTATTGGTAGCAACAAAAAATTACCCGAATCTATCTTACGAAATACTGCAAGCGTTTCTTAAATTCATTGCGGCTAGTTTTGATTTACATAGTTGCTCCTTTTCCGATCAGTAGAGAGCCTCGTAGCTTGTTTCAACTTGTTGAACTATAATCTGATGTCCTGAGTTTTATTTGAGTTTTGTTTTTATTTTCATTGGAAATTGTCTTGTTTTCATTTTCATTGGTTCTAAGTAAAGAGTCGCTTACTCCAAGGTAGGTGTCAGCTTGCAGCCGTACCTCGTCGTGGGTATACGATGAGCCCCTACAAGAACACATCGGAATGACTTTACGAAAGATCCACATGGGTTGGCATCTCATACATAGGATCCCATCTTTGCTGAGTAAACCTTGGTAAACAGGTCGTTTTATGCTTATTCCGGCCTTCCCAAGCCGAGTTAACCCCGTTAAGCGACACACATTTTTTATACAGTACAAAATGTTAGAAATAAAATACAACTTTGCTTTAGTGGCAGAGTAGTGCTGGCAAATAATATTTATAAATAAATCATTCTTAATTAAAACTCAGATTCAAAAGATTTAAATCTGGGCAAATAAGAGAAAACAAACCAGTTTCGATCATCAGCAAATAAAGCTCACAGCAGACAGTCTAGCGCGAACTAATCCCACGTAACTATACGAGGGTCGACCGCTAAGTACCTGTGGTAGTAGGAATATCCATTTTACTTTGCCACTTTTTTATTAGTTTTTTCCTGAAAATAATTTTTTATTGTACAATTTTTTTTAATATTATTTTTTCTTCTAAAACCACACGTTTTTCTAATTTTCCACAATTTTTTTTATGAAAACACACCTTTTTCTTTTTACAATTTTTGCGCTGAAAAAGGTACAATTTTTGTTTTATATTTTTCTCTAAAACCACACATTTTTCTAGTGTTTAATAATTTTTTCCTTAAAAAACTATTTTTCCATTTTATTATAATTATTTTTTTATATCATAAGTTTATCCAATTTTTTTACATACAAACACAATATTTTCTATTTATTTATTTTTTATCTCTCTAAAACCACAGGTTTTCTGATTTTATTTTATTTAATTTTTTTTGGAAGAGATTTTTCTAACTGTTTATTCTTTCTTTCCATGAAGACTCAATTCTTCCCATTTTGTTCATTATTTTAATCTCTAAAGTCTCCAATTTCTCGAATTTTTAATTCTTTTTTTAAAGAAAACCCAATTTTTACCGTTTTATTACTATATTTTTCTATAAATCCACATGGTTTTCTAATTTTTAGTTATTTTTGGACATACAAACACAATTATTTTTATTTTCGATTATTTTTTCTGTAAAGCCACACATTTCTTCATTTTTTTTTCAAAGAATACACAATTTTTCAATTTTTTTATTTTTACTTTACTTAAAGCCACACATTTTTCTAACTTTTAAATTTTTTCTATGAAGACAAATTTTTCATTTTTTATTATTTTTTTCTCTAATGCCACAGATTTGTCTAATTTTAGATTTTTTTTTACAAATCACAATTCGTTCCATTTTTTATCATAATTTCTTTATCTGAAGCCACACATATTTGTAACTTTGAATTTTTTTTATGCAGATTCAATTTTTCCCATTTTTTTATTATTTTTTATAATTTTTAACTTTTCCTTTTAATTAAGACACAATTTTTTTCCATTTTCTAATTATTTGTGCACATTTTTCTAATTTTCCTAAATTTTTTTCATTAAAAAAAAGACGAGTTTTTCCTTTTTTTCATTACTTTTCTCTCTAAAATCACACGCTTTTCTAATTTTTTTTTAATGAAAGCACAAGTTATTTTAGAATTTTTATTTTCCGAAACGAATTTTTTTTTAATTTTTTATTTTTTTCCCTAAATCGATACATTTTGCTAATTTTGCACATTTTTTTCAGAGTATACTTAAGTTTTCCATTTCTTTATTATTATTTCATTAATTTTTGTTTTTATTAGTATTTTCTCTAACCCCATACATTTGTCTAGTTTTTAATTTTTTTAATAAAAAGACAACATATTTAATTTTTTTGTTATTTTTCTCTAAGGCCACACATTTTTCTAATTTATCATTACTTTTTTCCATAAAAAGGCAATTTTCTTCATATTTTTATCGTTTTGACTAAAGCCAGGCATTTTTATAATTTTAAGTTTTTTTAAATGAAAACACAGTTTTCTCCATTTTGTTATTATTTTTTCTCTAAAAACACAATTTTTTTAAATTTTTCAATATTTTTTTCAAATTTTTTTTTTTTAATTAAGGTTTTGTTTTTGTTGTAGAGCCGGACATTGTCCTAATTTGTCATTATTTTTTTTTTATTTTTTTAATATTTTTTCTTTAAAGCTGGTCATATTTCTAATTTTTACTTATTTTTTTTTTAATGGAAATACAATTTGTTCCATTTTTTAAATATGTTTTTCTTTACAATCACACGTTTTTTTACTTATCATTTTTTTTCATGAAACTTTTTCCAGTTTTTGTTTAATTTTTGTTTTTTGTTTTGTTATAAAGCCGAACATTTTTCTAACTTTAAACTTTTTTTTAAATAAAAATAAATTGTTATGTATTTTTTTATTTTAATTTTTTTTTGATTTTTGAACTAAAATCGCTTTTTTTGTTTGCTATTTTTTTTTTTTTGGTAAAGCCGGAAATTTTTCTAATTGCTCAATTTTTTCCTTTTTTCTATTTCTTCTCAAAGTCAAATTTTTCCAATTTCAATTTTTCATTATTTTTTTTTTATGAAAATTTTTCCATTTTTTATAAATTTTTAATATTTTTTGACTAAAGCCAGACAGTTTTATCTAATTTTTAATTTTAATTATAAAAACACAATTTTTTTCATGTTTTTATTATTTTTTGTTGACTAAAGCCAGACATTTTCACGTTAAACATTTTTTTAAATAAAAACACAATTTCTTCCTTTTTTTTGTTGTTTTGTTTTTAGTAAAGCCGGAAATTTTTCTAATTTTAAAATTTTTTTAAATAAAAGCACGAAATATTCTTTTTTTTAATTTCTATTATATTTTCTCTAAAGCCACTCATTTTTTAAATGTATCATTATTTTTTCATGAAATATTTTTCCATTTTTGGTCGCGAAAATTTTTTTCATTTTTCTATGTTTTTTCTAAAGTCACACAGTTTTAAAATTTTTTATTATTTATTTTTATTAATAATTGTTTTTTTTATTTTTTCTTAATTTTTCTGTTTTCTAAAGACGGACGTTTTTCTAATTTTCTATTATTTTTTTGATGAATACAACATTTTTTTTATTATTGTTATTTCATTATTATTATTTTTTCCTTCAAAAACATTCTATCGGGCTCTTATTGACCCACCCTCGTAAGCAACATGCGAAATGGTGCCGCATGAATAACTGTAAGTAGAAATGAAAGAATGAATTAGTAGCCCGACGGGATAGTCGAATTATGGTTTGTTGTCCTCTGAGCTGGTTTGCGGCGCTTAACGAAATTATACGCTATTAGTGAAAATTGTTATTGAATCTTTCCCTTTTTTTTGTTTTTTGTTTGTGCAGCTTTGTCCCAAATATCAACGAACAATATTTAGTGGCCATTTATATGGTACGCCTGGGGGTGGAGGCGGTGGTAAATAATCCGGCTCTTCTAAATGAATGAAGCAATGAATGGACAAATAAGCAGTTAGATGAACGAGGCGCCTGGTGAGGGTAGTAAATCCTTTGCTTGAAGTTCTAAACGATGTTGACGGCATTGGTGAAGGCAATGGCGATGACGGTGGCGATGGTTATAGCAACGGCGATGACGATGACGATGGTGATGACTCCTTAAGCGCCGCCAAATTATACACAAATAGCAAGGAAGTGGCCACGAACGGTCTGCAATGTGATGCTGGGCTTAAGTTATTTACGTGGCATAGCGTCGCCACAGCGGTTGGTCTGCAACAACACAAACATACTTACTTGCCTACTCGTATACAATGCAAAAACCCAACTATGTCATATTGTAAGTCGTTTTGTGCCACAAAATTTATAACTCGCCATATTAAATGGTTTTTCCGTCTCCCTCCACTTATCATTTCATGGGCATATTTTCATGGCTGGGTGTTTGGCGGCCACTCACTCTTGCTGTGTTATTGCTTTCAGTGCTCGTGTTGTTTTTGGTGTTGATGCCAAATAATTTATTAAAAGTGGCTAAGGTTTATTTTGTTTAGCCACTCAGCTCTAAAAGCATAAAAACAGTTGCCATTTAGAAAGCGCAATTTGGTTAGTTGGTTTAGCTAAGAAGAAATACGTCTTTTTGAGCTTTTAATATTCCACTTTCACTTAGTGGCAAATGGAAGACATTTTATGTGGCTGGCTTTAAGATTCATGCACTTTATGGAAGCAGATGGAGCATTTTAAATTTATTTTTAAAACTAAGTTGCTTATATTGAATAGTATTGGGTTGAAAATGCCAGGAAAGTTATATTATATTTTTAAAAAGTTGATTAAGATGAGGCGAGAATAGTCATAATGCGGCTTAAAGATAATGAAGCGCTTGAAGGCGATAGTTTATCGACCAAACTGCTAAGAAATGGAGAAGAGAAAATGGTAAGTCACATGTGATGGCCTAGCCAGTGTGTTTTCAGATGGTAAATTCCCGTAATTAATTAGGGAAGTTTGATAATCTTGCTGAACTAGCCTCTGAGCTTTCAGTGCCAGTCAAGCTACCCATGCTCAGTTTTGTCAAGACTGAAAGTTATAATCCTTTAGGACTATAAAAAGACTTATGAAAGGTTATCTAAAATCAACAAGATAAACCGGAAAATAATAAAATGTATATATACGGACACGAACGGATCTCTCACCAAGCACCAAGTATGCTGCATGGGTAGGTGTCTGTGGACAGAGAAAAAGATACTCGAAAGCGCCTGGCAAGAACACAAATTTATTTTAAGCGGAAATCTATGCAATAAGAAGATGCGCTCACTTTAACCCTAAAAGCACTTACTTGTATAACAACAGAAGAATGGATATCCTTCTTCATCGATAACCAGGCAGCAAACAAAACTCTCAACTCTCTCCAGGTTACACCAAAACTGGTAGTGGAATGTCTTGATAAGTTGAATATCTTAGACCAGAGCTGCTGAATATTGTAGGCAGAAAAATCAGGTACATATGCTATGTTTTCTAAAGCCCTGACAAATTACTTGAAACTGGATAACGGCAGTTAAACTAGCTTGGAAAGAGGCTACTAACTCATAATGGACCCAGAGCTATTTTTGGCCTAAGAAAAGGTAACTTACCTCTCTTATTCAGTAACTAAAAGAAAAACCAAGAAGGTCATACTACAGCAATCTATCAAGTTTATCGCAGCCAAAATCAATGACTGGTAACTTTAATCTAAATCATACTAAAAGCGGCTTAATATACGGATTACTTCTCTAAATTCGTATGACCCATTCGACTAATATATTTTTGTCTATATTCTATCCTCATGCCGGTTTACTTCCCAGAATGACTGCCAGGTATTTGTATTTTGTGGATAATTTAGAAATAAGTGTCAAGTCTCAAATTTTTACTTCTCTGTGAAGAGTTACTTCCCAAAACTAATACGGCTGTGCAGGACGACGTTTTTCAACACCAGCTGCGCCACCAGTATTCAGACGGACCTGTCCGAGCAGTTTGATACCAAACTAGGTTTCGCACAGGGTGATTTACTGTCGTGTGACTTCTTTAACCTGCTGCAGGAAAAGATCGTGTGAGCCGCAGAACTTGATCGCTCAGGCACACTTTTTTATAAGAGCGTACAATTGCTCGCGTATATCGGTGATATTGACATCAACAGCCTTAGTAACCGCGCTGTTAGTTCTTCCTTTTCCAAACTGAATAAAGAAGCAAAGTGAATTGGTCTAGTGGTGATCGAGGCAAAACCAGATACCTCATCAAGCAAACAGTCGTCACCCACTTGCGTATCGGCACCCGCGTCACTGTTGACTCGTAAGATTTCGAGGTTCAGACTTGTTTTTTTAGGATCAGCAGTAATATTCCAACAATATTGAAACCCAACGTAGAATCTCTCTTGCCAACAAGCGATATTTTGTACAAAGGAGGCAGTTGAGTAGCTTCCCTGCAAGCGCCACTTGTAATGTTTGAGACAAAGATTCTGCGGAAGATTTTTGGACTTTTGACGCTGGAACAAGGAGCTGTATGAGCTTTACGACGACATAGACATATCGCACCGAATAAAGATCCAGCGGCTACCTTATTTGGGTCATGCCCTCGCAGGGATACGAACGCTCGGGCTCTCAAAGTATTTGATGCGGTGCGTAGCTGGGGAAGCAGAGGAAGAGAAAGCCTGCGTGGAAAAGATCAGGTGAAGAAGGACTCAGCTTCACTTGGTGTGTCCAACTGACATCGATTAGCACGAGGAAGAAACAACTGGAAGGAGAAGAAGAGTGTTAAGTTTACCTTGTTTTGACTTACTTCCAGTTCTATCTATGTGATCTCATCTCTCAAATTTCGTGGGCATCCTGACGGGGCGCTGTCCGCGGGGTATACGTGAGACTCGGAATTACTTCGAGTCCTTTTTGCGTCAGCTGTATGGAGGATGAGGGGGAATCATCTCAGCACCTGCTACTCAGCTGCCCAGCTCTCGCGGGACTAAGATTCAAGCATCTTGGCTCTCACTTCTTTTCTGCGCCTGCTGATATTGCAGGTAGTGAAAAAAAAAATCTGATGAACTTCATCAGCAGCATAAAGAGGTTAACACAACCGCAGACTAGTCACCGTTCGTAGTCCACAAACACTCAACCTTCCCCATCCGTTTCCCTTTCGTCCTCTTTTTTCCTTCACCTCTTTTTCCCCTCTTGCAATGGTATCACAAAGGATGAACCTAAATTCTTCGTCCAAGTGGGCCCACTCTCAGGGCAACCATCACTACCTAACCTCTATCTGTGTACCCGAGCGCAGATCTACCAACTCGCATTTTTAGTAAAATTATATGGGCGAAAATCAGCTTATGCGATTAGCGCGCCAATCAAGAAGAAGAAGGAAATGAAGAGTGTCCAGTTTGTCTTGTCTGGACTCACTTTCAGTCCCACTTGTGTGCTCAGACGTAAATCTATCACCTCCGGCTTAGAGCAAAACTCTAAATATGTAAAAAGGAGCAACTCCTTGGCCTTCTTTGAGATGGCCTTCCTTTGGTGACGTACCCCTAACAGCCACCAGTATGCGGAATTTCAGAGGATTGCTAATTCAGTGCCGTCTGGCTGATCGTACGACAATTGAATCAAGTATTTTCAACAAATCTTCCGCAGAGACTTTGTTGAAGTTTTTCGATAGGGAGGCACCTTTGGCTTGTTTGATGTAATGCATTGACCTTTCTAAATGCAGAACTGCGGGCTTTCTTCTAATGAGGCCTGCTAATTGGATGATATTAGATTAGATGCATAGGAGTCTGTAGACCTTTCAAGATTTTGGCATGCGAATATATCTGAAACAGTTACTAAAAGTGACAGTAAGGTTTCTAAGTCTAAGAATCAAGGCGGTACGAAGACGGTTCAATAAGTACCAGTGTTTGATGACAGAGGGCGTTCTTGAGGGAAGTTGGTATTAGTATCGTGTGCTGTCATCTATCAAACGACGTCAAAACAAATTTCAGACTGATTGATGAGTTAGTTTGGAAGCTATTCGAGTAAGACGGGTTTCGTGATTATCGCTAAGATGGATCATTCGGTAATTCGCTTTTTGTGTTTGGATTGGAAAAAGTGCGAGAAGACAATGTTGGATGCTGTTTATGGGGACGCTTCGCTATCTATGACCACAGTTAGATTTTGGTTCAACGAATTTAAATGTGGGTGAGTATACATTTTTGATGAGGAGCGACCAGGACGCCTGGTAGACGGTGTTACCGGGGAAATCATTCAAGAATACCACGACATGATTCTCGCTGATCGCGAAATAACAGAGGATATAGGTGTGCCGACTGAAATGGCAATTAATATTTTATATGATAAGTTGGCGATGAAAAAATTGTCGGCCCTAAGCGTGCTGCGATTGCTCACGAGCAAAAACAAACGGATGCGACTGTTAATTTCGAAGCAGTGTTTGCAGCAATTTAAGCGAGATCCGAAGGAATTTTTGCAGCGAGTTGTCACCGTTGACGAAACCTGGATTCATCATCATACACCAGAAACTAAGCCACAATCAAAACAATGAATTTCTCCTGGTGAATCCGCTATAAAGGAGGCGAAGACAGTCCCATCGTCCGGATAGGTCATGGCGATGATTTTTTGGGATGCAAACGGCGACATCCTCATGGATTTTTTAGAAAAGGGAAGACGAAATCACTGGACAATACTACAGGGCTCGACACTCGAAGTGAACCAAGAGTGGCTAAAACCAACGTTCCGAACTTCACAACGTCCACACAATGGCTCTCAAATTCACCAGACGCGAACCCGATGGATTTTCTCTCTGTGCTATTTTAGAGAAGATGGCGCTGAAAAAAGCCATTGTCCGCGAGTGGGCTATAATAACTGCAAGTCACATTCGGGCAGCTTGCGACTCGTTTTTGGACCATCTCAAGGCCGTAGTTAAGGCGAAAGGTGGTTATATCGAGCAAAAGTAAATTTAATTTTAATTTTGTATTATTTTCACAAATTTTTTATTTTGAATTGAATAAAAGTGATTTTCAAAACTAAATTTATGGCCATTTCAATTGGTTACACTTCGAGTGCTGCACCCTGTACAATGTATTATTGGACCGCTTTCATAAAAAATTGAAGGAGATAAGGCCGCTTTTGGCGAAAAAAAGGTGCTGCTTCACCACGATAACGCACCAGCACATTCATTCTGGATTATTGCCGCCAAACTGCATTATGAATTACTGCCACACCCCCGTATTCACCCGATCTGGCTCCCTGCGACTTTTTCTTGTCCCCTAATGTGAACAAATGGCTCGCGGGAAAAAAATCTAGTTCAAACGAGGAAGTCATCATCGATACAGAGGCGTATTTGGGAGAGTTCAACAAATCCTATTTATTAGAGGGGTTAAAAAAATAGGCTGAGAGAGAAGTGTATCTTTCTAAAAGGGGGGATATTTTGAAAAATAAAAAAGAAATTTTGAAAAAATGGTGTCTTCATTTCTAATCCCTTTCGTATTTCCCTTTTAGCAGTAGCTCTAGAAAGATGCCATCCAGCTCTGTGGAATTGAATGGGCCAAATGATCTTAAAGCCAATTTTTATTTTGCGTGCCGTTATTCGGTTTCCTAAATGCAACAGTTTTACGTGCATCGATTTGGGCATTCCGAGCTCCATTACAACTCTAAAATATTTTCCACACAATTAAATTTTAAGTAGGCAACAGTGAGAGTACTAATAATAATAACAACAAGAACAAAAGCAACATCAACAAACTTCAGCGTATAATAATAAACAAATTTGAGGCATGCCAACAAGCACGTGCCACAAAGTGAGCTGCGCAATTTGCACCCCGCTGCGGTGATGCTAATGAAATAATTGACTACAAATGCCAGCCATGCACACACACACATAGTTAGTGACTTTGTTATGTGGCGCATATGATTTCACAAACAATAACAGCGATAGCAACAACAAAAACACACTTTGGGAATGTATGTAGGTAGCGCATGTTTGTATGTATAATAGAGTATTGTGACTTTCCAGCTGACACTTATGGAGCTGCCACATTGCATGACACCACCAATCACACCAGCGCTCGGTGAGGCAGCCAATGTGAGTGAGTTTGTATTTGCATCCTGAATTGTTCGTGTGGCTCTGGTTTTGTGCTATCCATCACTTTTCAGCGCAGACAAACACTTTAGGACTTGAATGTGACAAGTGTGCATGTTTGTGTGTATGTGAGTGTTGGTGTGTGTGTGCGGATTATGATGTGTTATCAAGTGTTTGGCTGCAGTTGAACGACTATCGTTTGTGCGCTGCAGCTTTTGTTGTTCTTTTGGTATTTTAGCCACTAGACGCTAGGCCGGTGGTGCTGCTGATGAAGCTAATCATGACTTTATTACAGCAACCATTGGGCTGAGTGCTTGCAGGTGATGAAACATGCATTCGTATTTTATAGCATGCAGTGCCTGGGTTGATACAATAATAGTGGGGAAATAAACACACAAACAACTAAAATGCATATTGGCTCTACGGGGCGTATGATTAACGTGAATTTGACATAAATTGCGGTTGTTGATTTGAAGGAAATGAAAATTTCATGATTTGTTGCACCTATGGGAGCACAAATGAAAAAAGAGCACCGTCAACGGCTGTGACGCGCATGCAGATGGGAAGTTGAGTGTCCGTGGATAGACGTGGAATGGACACAAAAACAATACAGGTGACACAGGTACATGGGCGACAATGGAGCTGTGGGCTTCAAATCTGCTGGACAGCGCTAATCAAACGCATTTCAATAGTGGAAACAAAAACAACAAATCTAAGCCACATAGCCAGCACAAGTATCATGCGTGCGCTTTCATGTGATTTTGATACCTTGCAAAGGAAATTTCACTGCTTGTTTGTTGCAAAAAATTGTGCTTAGTTGCTGTTAGTCATATCTGGTTCGCGTAGGAAATTGAATTTTCGTTTGTAGAGCAACGCATTCGCTTTCAAATTTGTTTACAAAATATCACATAAACGCTAGCTGTTGCGCTACTTAAATTGCGAATTGAATTAGAGTGGACAAGGGCCGGGGTAAATTTATTTGCCACAAGCCACAAAATTTATTATGCACCAAAAATATGTATAGGGTTTCTCTAAAGGAACTGTTAGTTGTGTATATTACTGCTCTTGATTCCGTTCGTCCATACAGGCGAACATCACGGGCGTATGAGTAACGAGTACCTGTTCGGTATTCGATACTCGAAAAATTGAATTTTTTCAAGCGATGTAAGAAATACTTTACAGTATTTAAATTTTTTGTAAGCACCTTTTTTAAAGTTTCGCAAGTTGTTTTCACAGGAACGTCGCAAGAAAACTAAAAAAAAGACAAATAAAACCTAAAAATGTTTTTAGTCCATCAAATTATTCAAAAGCTCGAAGATTTCGAACAAACTTTTTAGCAGTTCAGAACGAAATTTTAGTAGATATAGAGTTACTTAAACTGCTCAAAATCCAGGTATTTATTGCTCTAGTTTATATCACTTTCGCCATAATTTAAATCATATTTATCTGTAGAAGCAGTCTTCATTTAAGTTTTTTAGTTGTTGATATTAAAAAATGTAGTTTTTCCTTCGGCTAAAAATTTTCCTATAATAAAAAACACTATTTTCTTATAAAACAGGGGCCACGGAAAATTTTGTAGTGCCTAATCGTTGAAGTTTTGACGCTCAAAATGTTTCAAATATCCCTACAAGATAGTGCTGAGTACTTTCGACAAAAAATCTAACACGCCTACAAATATTTTATTAGTCTCTAATACATGCCATCAGCGACCTCTCGACATTTCCTGTTGAATAAAAAAGTTTGCGTTTAGTTTCTTATTAAAATACGAAATATTGAATAACGCCATTATTTGTATTCCCTTGCCTTTCGTTGGCTATAAATTCCAGCTTTATCTGCCAGCGCAAATGATGTATATCAATGACTGAAAAAACTTCATGGGCTCCCCATTCGCCCATATCGCCCATCCAATTTTCACCCCACAACCCAAAGTCAATCAACAAACCAACTAATTCGTGTTAGCATTAGCCACTGATCATACTCACACTCCAACAACAACACACACACATATACATTCCTTAGTAAATCTACATTATATTTATATATGTACTTACACACACACATACATTTGTGATAGTGAATTTGACTCATCCATTTCATCTTCATATTTTCAGCGCTTGCCAGCATTGCATTCGAATTTGTTGTCTTCAGTTTTCTCTTCAGTTGCTCGGCTCGTGCTTCAATTGAGGAGATTGCATTAGGAAATTTGCCGGAAATTAAAATACACTTGTGAGTGAAAAATAAATCGCCCAACGAAATGCAGTTGTGCGAGAGAAGGCTGTAGTTGCTCGCCGCTGGCCGATGTAAAGCGCGGAAAGTAGTAGCAGGCGAAGAAGGCTCAAGAAGGGGGAAAACACTGAATTCGCATTTGTTAGCTGCTACCCAGTTTGTGCTTGCATTTGCTGTCAACTTTATTTGTTCTCTCACACAGTGGTAAGTTTTAGAATTTTATTATTTGTCCTTTTTTACTTAAATTATATTTTGCTATATAACAAAATTCAGAAAGGGGCTAATGTTGCTTGCTGGTCTATAATGCGTGCGTTTAATTAAATAAATTTTGGATGATCCAAATTTTAGAGGAAATATCAAGAGGATACTAATACAGTATTTCTGGAAAAACGCAAAATTTTAGAAAATAAGAAATACTTTGTCATGAAAAATAACTTAACAGAAATCAGAATTAAGATTATATTCCATTCGGACATGTTTCTGCCTCTTCCTCGTTATTGTGGCTTCATTCGAACCTTTTGAAAGTTTTATATTTTCTCACTTTTGTTTTTTGCGCGAGCACCTGTTGCTTACGCTTGCCTTGAGATCCTACAAACTATGTTTGAACACAAACGTTTTTACTTTTTACGTAAAGATGAAAACCTCACTAAAAACTTTACAAATGACAAAACAAAACAAAAAATACGATAAATACACAAAAATTATTTGAATAAGGAATACAAAATTTATGAATTAAAAATAAAATTGATTCCAAAAAGTTTTTAATCAGCATATTTTATGTTTCCAAAAATGTCTAGCAAAACCAAAGTTTGTTTTGGCAGTAAGTCGAAAAAAATGTTAAATGTTAAAAACAGTTAAGAAAAAAATGCAAAAAAAGAAATATGAGAAAAAGATACTTTTCTCAAATGATTAACAAAAAACTTTCTTAAATAAATTTTGAAACAAAAATATCAGCTCTTTTTGAGAAAACTAAAAACAAAATCATTGCAGGGGGACAAACCAAAAAAAATTTCTCTGAAGAATTTTTTCAACAAATTTCTACCAAAAAACTCTACCAGTAACTCTAAAATATTACAATATAATGAAAAATATACAAAAAAATTAAGAAGTTTCGTTCTTCTTCTTCTTAATTGGCGCTATAACCGCTTACGCGATTTTGGCCGAGTTTAGCAAAGCGCGCCAGTCGTTTCTTTCTCGTGCTAACCGGCGCCAGTTGGACACACCAAGTGAAGCCAAGTCCTTCTCCACCTGATCTTTCCAACGCAGAGGAGGCCGGCCCCTTCCTCTGCTACCACCAGCTGGTACCGCATCGAATACTTTCAAAGCCGGAGCGTTTGTATCCATTCGGACGACATGACCCAGCCAACGTAGCCGCTGGATCTTTATTCGCTGCGCTATGTCTATGTCGTCGTAAAGCTCATACAGCTCATCGTTCCATCGTCTGCGATATTCGCCATTGCCAACGTGCAAAGGTCCAAAAATCTTACGCAGAATCTTTCTCTCGAACACTCCAAGCGTCGCTTCATCGGATGTTGTCATCGTCAACGCTTCTGCGCCATACGTTAAGACGGGCATGATGAGAGTCTTGTAGAGTGTGAGTTTTGTTCGTCGAGAGAGGACTTTACTGCTCAGTTGCCTACTTAGTCCAAAGTAGCACTTGTTGGCAAGAGAGATTCTACGTTGGATTTCAAAGCTGACATTGTTATCGGTGTTAATGCTGGTTCCTAAATAAACGAAGTCTTTTACAACCTCGAAATTATAACTGTCTACAGTGACGTGGGTGTCGATACGCGAGTGCGCCGACTGTTTGTTTGAAGACAGGAGGTACTTCGTTTTGTCCTCGTTCACCACCAGACCCATTCGCTTTGCCTCTTTATCCAGTTTGGAGAAGGCAGAACTAACAGCGCGGTTGTTAAGGCCCATGATGTCAATATCATCGGCATACGCCAACAATTGTACGCTCTTATAAAAAATTGTGCCTGAGCGATTAAGTTCTGCGGCTCGTACGATGCTCTCCAACATCAGGTTAAAGAAGTCACACGACAGCGAGTCACCCTGTCTGAAACCTCGTTTGGTATCAAACGGCTCGGAGAGGTCCTTCCCAATTCTGACGGCGCTGCTGGTGTTGAGCAACGTCATCTTACATAGCCGTATTAGTTTTGCGGGGATACCAAATTCAGACATAGCGGCATACAGGTAACTCCTTTCCGTACTGTCGAATGCGGCTTTGAAGTCGACGAAAAGATGGTGTGTGTCGATTCTCCTTTCATGGGTCTTTTCCAAGATTTGGCGTATTGTGAATATTTGGTCGATGGTAGACTTTCCAGGTCTGAAGCCACACTGATAAGGTCCAATCAGTTGGTTGACGGTGGGCTTCAGCCTTTCACACAATACGCTCGCTAGAACCTTATAGGCGATATTTAGAAGACTAATCCCGCGGTAATTGGCACAAATTGCAGGATCGCCCTTCTTATGGATTGGGCAGAGTACACTTAAATTCCAATCGGCAGGCATGCTTTCATCCGACCATATTTTGCATAGAAGCTGATGCATGCACCTTACCAGCTCCTCGCCGCCATGTTTGAATAGCTCACCCGGCAGTCCGTCGGCGCCCGCGGCTTTGTTGTTCTTTAGCCGCGTTATCGCTATTCTCACCTCGTCATGATCGGGCAGCGGAACGACAATTCCGTCGTCATCGAGTGGGGTATCGGGATCTTCACTTTCTCGGTGACATGCGCAGCTGTCACTGTTTAATAAGTTCGAGAAGTGTTCCCTCCATAATTTAAGATTGCTCTGTACGTCAGTCACCAGTTCGCCGTCTTTGTTCTTACAGGAAAACGCCCCGGTCTTAAAACCTTCTGTAAGCCGCCGAACTTTCTGGTAGAATTTTCGGGCGTTGTTCCTGTTGGCCAGCATCTCAAGCTCTTCGCACTCACGTATTTCGGCCTCTCGTTTCTTCTTTCGGATAATACGTCTCTCTTCCTTTTTCAGCTCTCTGTAGCGATCCCACATGGCTCGCGTTGCGCCCGATCGCAGCGTGGCTCTATAGGCGGCATCCTTTCTTTCTGCGGCAGCATGACATTCCTCGTCGTACCAATTGTTTTTTCGGGCTCGCCGGAATCCGATTTCTTCTTCGGCGGCGGTACGTAGAGAACGAGAAATGTTGCTCCATTGTTCGTGGACGCCGGTTTGTTGGGCAGTACTCTCTGAGAGCAGGAGTGAGAGTCGAGTGGCGAATCTTCTGGCTGTCTGTTGTGATTGCAGCTTTTCGATGTCGAACATTCTTTGCGTAGGTAGATGCACGTTTTTTGCTGCACAGAGGCGTGTGCGCAGTTTGGCTGCAACAAGGTAATGATCCGAGTCGATGTTGGGTCCTCGGATCGTACGTACATCTAATACACTAGAAGCGTGTCTTCCATCTATCACAACATGATCGATCTGGAGACAGCCAGGTGGCTTGGTGAATCTTCTTATGCTGGAATCTGGTGCTGCAGACTACCATGTTTCGGGCCCCGGCGAAGTCGATCAGCCTCTGTCCGTTCCCGGATGTTTCGTTGTGCAGGCTGAATTTTCCGACTGTGGGACCAAAAATTCCCTCCTTGCCCACCCTGGCGTTGAAGTCGCCAAGCACGATTTTTATGTCGTGGCGGGGGCAGCGCTCATAGGAGCGTTCCAGGCGCTCATAGAAAGAATCTTTGGTCGCATCGTCCTTCTCTTCCGTCGGGGCGTGGGCGCAAATTAGCGATATGTTAAAAAAACGGGCTTTGATGCGGATTGTTGCGAGACGCTCGTCCACCGGAGTGAACGACAGTACTTGGCGACGAAGTCTCTCTCCCACAACAAATCCGACACCGAATTTGCGCTCCTTTGCATGGCAGCTGTAGTAGACGTCGCAAGGTCCTATGGTTTTCTTACCTTGCCCCGTCCATCGCATCTCTTGGATGGCAGTGATGTCAGCCTTTATTCTCACGAGGACATCAACCAGCCGGGCAGAGGCACCTTCCCCATTAAGGGACCGGACATTCCAGGTGCATGCCCTCAAATCATATTCCTTATTTCGTTTGCAAGGGTCGTCATCAGCATAGGGAGGTCTCATCCGAGGCTTTTTCAAACTTTTCATTGGGGGGGGGATTTTTAAGTGGCGGGTCCCAAACCCAACGCACAACCAGCTATCCTGGAATGTTTCGCCTTCTCACGTTAGCTCACTCCCGAACGGGTGTTCGGAAGCTACCCAGAGGATACGTGGGCTAATCCCGGCCGTTGTGAGCTGCTTGAACCATATGCAGAAGAATCGTCCTGGCCATTCCCAAGTGAATGGCGATCAGTAACTTTCCCCACTTGCGTGGACTTCTTCACATGGAACCATCCTCCAAGTTTCGTTCACAAATGACAAAAAAACTTTATCCCTTAAATGTTTTTTTCTAAATAAAAAAAAAAAAAATCCCAAAAATTTCTAAGAAAAAATTATTTTTTTTTAAGTAACTCGAAAAATTTTAAATGAAAAAAAAAATGAAGAAATGGTGTTTTCCAAACCAACAAAATTTTTCTTAAAAGTTTAAATAAATAAAAATTTTAACAAATATATTTTTTCGAAAATTTTTTTAACAAATATAAACATTTCTTTTCGAAAAATATCTACCAAAACATGTTTTTTGGCAGTTTTTTTTCTCCAAATTAAAAAAAAAATCCCAGAAATTTCTAAGAAAGAATGATTTTTTTTGTAAGTAACCCGAAAAGTTTCTAACAAAAAAAATTTGAAGAGGGATGGTTTTGAAATCAATAAAATTTTCCCAAAAAGTTTGAATTAAAAAAAATTCGAAAAATGTTTTAACAAAATATTTTTTCGGAAAATTTCTAACAAAAATAAATAACTTTTAAATCAAAAATAAAACATTTTAGCAAATATATTCCAAAAATTTCTAGCAAAACATATTTTTGGCAGTAACTCGAAAAGATTGTCTTGAAAAAGATACAAAAAAAAAATAAAAAAAATTAAGAAGATATTTTCCACAAATGACAAAAAACAACTTTCTCCCAAATTAAAAAGAAATCCCAAAAATTTCTAAGAACAAATTAATTGGTTTTAAGTAACTCGAAAAGTTCTTAATGAAAAAAATACAAACAAATCTGAGGAAGTGGTGTTTTTCACATATGACAAAAAACATATTTTTCTATAAATTGTTAATCCTGTATATTCTATTTTTGCCCAAAAATTTCTAAAAAAAAAATAAGTTTTTTTCAAAAATAATTGGGAAAACCTTTAATAAAAAAACAAATAAACAAATAAAAATTATAGAAGTTCGAATTTTTCACAAAGGATAAAAAAGAAAATTTCTCCAAAAATTTTGAATAAACAAAAATTCCAAAAAATTGCTTAACAAGTATATTTTATGTTCTCTAACAAACAAATTTGTTGGCAGTAACTTGAAAAGTTTTTAAAAGCAAAAAAAATACAAAAAGCTCTCAGGAGGTGGTGTTTTTCACAAATGACAAAAATAAGTTTTTTTCTATAAATTTTTAATAAAAAATAAACTTGATTTTTGCAAAACATTTTTCAACTAAAATATTTATAAACATATAAATATAAAATTCTAACAAAAAATAATATTTCTTAAAAGTAAATCGAAGAGCTTTTAATAAAAACAATTCCACACATCTAGAGTATAAAATAAGCAGTTTTTTAACAACTATATATTTTTTTCCCCCACAAAACAAAAAAAAAAAAATTGTTATAACAGAAAATTTGTTTTGCTTCTTAAGTATGTTTTATCCCAAAATAATTTGTAAGAAACTGAGAAGAGCCGAAGATATTTGAAAAAGGGATTTGATAACAAAATTTTCAACAATGAATAAATCTCAAAATAATTTAAAATAAAAAAAACAACAGTTCTCTTCTTATTATACCCAAGACTCTAAAAAAAAAAATTTAAGAGAGATTGAAACCATTTCCAAAAGACTTGCACCACTTGACTTGCAATCACTCGTGGGCAGATTCCCAAAGTGACAAAATTTTTAGATAAAATTTCGGACTGCGTTAAATTTAATTCTCGCTCTTCGCTGCCGTTCTCCACCAGGTGTCTGGATTTATAGCGATTATGACAAATGAATTAGCAAATGGACAAAAGTAGCTTAATTAAATATTTTCTAATATTAGCAGTGTTTAACGATTTCTTTGTTTATTTGGTCCAAAAATCTCGCATCTGTGCGACGTCTTTCACTGAGCGTGCAATACGATTTATAGAAAAAGCTTATCATCCATCTCATTCACGTTTTTATTTTCGTGTAGAACTATTTTTCCAGTCTTCGTGACTGACCCACTGTGGCATGCATAGCATTCGTTTATGTATATTTTGTAATTCGCCCAAAAGTATGCCACGTATTTTTAGCACTACTTACAATTCGTGCTATTTTTGGCACTTTGCTATTTATAAACTCTGATTCACTGCAACAGCTGACATATGCATGGAAGTGGCCAATGTGTTCACACCCACACAGACAGTGGCATGCATGTATGCATTCGCATTTACAAAATATAATTTTCACGCTTTGTTTGCGCGTGCAACGACAATCCCATTATTTTATTTTTGGCGCATTAAAGTTGTGCTACCATTTCCAGACAACGTTTTGTGCAACTTTCTGAGCAGTCATACACCCAATGGCGATTTCAAAGTATGGCACTACTTTAGACGATATTCTAACTCTACTGTGAATATGTAAATACACGTATTTGAATGTGTGTGTGTGTGCACTGTAAATTACGAGCAAGTACAATCCAATCCAATCGCAAATAGTTCGTTCATTCTTTACTCATACTGAAGTTGAACTTTGCTCATTTCAGCACCAACGCACTCACATACACACACACACTCACATATTTACTCGTTGACTCATATAACTACAAATGCATTTGGGTACTTGTGTCCGGCGCTAATGGAGTGACAGTTGGAAAAAGAGTTATTAGATTTGTACATGCACGCCGAATGCTGAATTTTAATCGCTTAGCCGAAAAATATTTCAACGTGCACTTGCTTATAATATTGGTGTGTGTGTGTGTGCGAATGTGTACAATAGAAGGGTGGTATATACAATATATCTAAAAATACAAGCACCCTAGGGTGGGTCAATTTGCATGGAACGACTATCTCCCCATCGTTCCATGGCAGCTTCGGATTCTATATGAAATTTTAAGAAAAAAAATCCATATGTTAGGTACTCGTAGTATTGGTTGACCTGTGTAAGATCTCACTTAGACTTCTAGGGTACATTGTGCAACCAGTTCTATGAATTTAGAGCCGAATTATTATTTTATGTAATTCATAATGGATGTTCTCACGAGTTTTATGTAGCCGTTTAGCCTTTTGCCAGCAATATCCTTCATGGATGAAAAAATATGCTGATCCCAGGCACATTTGTCAGGTCCTACAAATAGCTAAGCAGTGGCAAAGAAGGTGCTCCAAAGTACCCCCAGCATTCACTCCGTTGCATGTTTTTGCTGCGTAAACTGGAGTGAGGCAGTGTCCTGCCAAATACTCCAACCAATATTTTGCAATATTTTCTAGAGAGTGATAAAATAAAGTTTGTAGTTTACGCATTCGAAGTCCTTAACATAATTCTGGCAGTTTTGTACGTGGTTGAGTATTCCTATGTCAACTGCGTATCCAGGGCTAGTTCCTCATTTAGTTACGTTTTCAGAAAGAAGGGTGATGGGTATACTCGTATGTCTGACGTGCACAATCTCAGCGAGCTCATCGGCTCTCTCATTTCCTTCTAATCCTTTGTGACCAGGTACCCAGTAAATAGTGACCTACCGATTTCCGCATAGCTCATCCATTTTGGATCTGCATTGCAGTACAAATTCCGAGTTAGTCCAAGGAGCCATAATTGCTTTAATAACCGCTTGACTATTAATGAGAATGTTTATCGGAGTATTAAGAGGAATTAACTGCAGAGCCGATTCAGCTACGTTTGATGCGGCATAGATTTCAGCTTGAAATTTACTACAAAAATTTGGTAGCCTGAAAAACTTTTGTAGACCAAATTGGGGACAAAAGACACCCACTCCTAATCTTTCCGTCATTTTGGTCCGATCTGAACAAAAATGGTATGAATGGTATGAGGATTCTAGACATTTCTGCCATCATTTTTGCTTTATAATAAAGCTGGACTTTTTGCCAAACTTAACTTGTGAAATTAGGTAGTCTGCTCTTCCGTTTGAATCCAGAATATTGCTGTGACCAGAAAGTCTCTCTAAGAATTGTTCTGACATCTTCAGCCTTAGATCAAATCTATTGGTTGAGTATCTTTCTACCAGTTTGATTGGATGCTACTTGAGAACTCTTTCTATCGCCGCATTATTAGTCTAATAACCATCATGTATATTCAATTTGTCTTCAAACAAACAGTAGGCGCACTCGCGTAAGGACACCCACGTCACTGTAGACAGTTATAATTTCGAGGTTGTAAAAGACTTCGTTTATTTAGGAACCAGCATTAACACCGATAACAATGTCAGCTTTGAAATCCAACGTAGAATTTCTCTTGCCAACAAGTGCTACTTTGGACTAAGTAGGCAACTGAGCAGTAAAGTCCTCTCTCGACGAACAAAACTCACACTCTACAAGACTCTCATCATGCCCGTCCTAACGTATGGCGCAGAAGCTTGGACGATGACAACATCCGATGAAGCGACGCTTGGAGTGTTCGAGAGAAAGATTCTGCGTAAGATTTTTGGAACTTTGCACGTTGGCAACGGCGAATATCGCAGACGATGGAACGATGAGCTGTATGAGCTTTACGACGACATAGACATAGCGCAGCGAATAAAGATCCAGCGGCTACGTTGGCTGGGTCATGTCGTCCGAACGGATACAAACGCTCCGGCTTTGAAAGTATTCGATGCGGTACCAGCTGGTGGTAGCAGAGGAAGAGGAAGACCTCCTCTGCGTTGGAAAGATCAGGTGGAGAAGGACTTGGCTTCACTTGGTTTGTCCAATTGGCGCCGGTTAGCCCGAGAAAGAAACGACTGGAGCGCTTTATTGAACTCGGCCAAAATCGCGTAAGCGGTTATCGCGCCAATTAAGAAGAAGAAGATATCCAATTTGTGTATCGAGGATTCAGTGACCTTAAGTCTTAGCAAGCATTCTTCTGCATGTGTATAAGGCATGAGAGGCTTTCTTTGCTCTTTATTCCACAACTAATCTCCGTGACATTTTTCTACCCCCAACAATACCTATGTATTTAGTCGATGTTTTTGATGTCAACTGAACTCCTCCAAGCCTCGGAGTTGACCAATTAGGAATCCTGTACCCCCTTGTAAAGAGTTCTTCCAAGTATTAAAATGTACCGTTAAACTCAATTTCCAGTCTTTAGCTTCTAGGAAAAGAAACTATCTTTAATTATTACGAAAATCCGAAAGAAGGCTTTGAAGACAGAAACGAAAAAGAGAAGGTTGAATGTCAAAAAGATCGGAAATCAAAATAATTGTCAATATGTCGTTCGTAGTTGATTTCTAATACATGGTTTTACTTACTGAATCCCTTGAAAAGTGAAAAAAAGGCGAGTTAAGAAGCACCGAAAGTTTGGTAACTCTTAAAACACTTAAGACTTAAGAGAACGAATAAAACTCACTCTCAAGACATCGAAACCCAAAACCCGTAGCCTTGTTCTGGTAAAAACAGGACACTCACAGAGACCGGAATGTCCTGCAGGATGTCGGTATAAGCCTTTCGGATGGCCTCTACGGACACGAAACGCTTTCCTTTCATGGCCAAATGCAATTTTCCGAATAGGTAGAAGTCACAGTGAGCCATATCAGGCAAATATGGTGAGTGATTGATGGTTAAAATCCGATTTCTAGTCAAAAAACCAGTCACAAGAGTGGATAGATGAGATGGTGGATTGTCATGAAATAAGCGCCAGCTTCCTCCTTCATGGTATTCAGGGCGAATTCGACGAGTGTGATGAAACAAACGCTTCAAAACGTCAAGATAGAAAATTGCGTTGACGGTTTGGCTCGTTGGTACGAACTCCTTGTGGACAATTGCCTTGGAATCGTAAAAACAAATGAGCATCGACCTGATTTTTAACTTCTCTAAATGCGATTTTTTGGGTATGGCTCGTCTGGGATCTTCCATTCGGCACTTTGACTAGTTTTAGGTCCATGTTGGAAACGGCACGTTTTATCACCCGTTACAATGATGTAAAGGAAGTTCTCGTCCTTTCTCGCCTTTTTAATGAGGTCTTTCGAATGTTGAATTCTGAGCAAATTTTGGTCCTCAGTTAACTTGTGAAGAATGAAACGTGGACAGACGTTTCGTAAGCCCAAACGAGCAGTTAAAATGCAATAAATCAACGTGTCGGAGATTTACAACTCCGTTTCCATGAATTTCAACGACTATTTCGGTTCATTTTTGATAAATTTACGAAAATTTCGAAGGAGTTTTCGGTGATTACTGATTTTGGGCGGTCCGGCCGGTATGTTCATTGGCTTTTATGCCCTCACAACCATCTCTGAAACGATTAAACCACTCATGGACTCTGCCACGAGATAGAAAATCATCGCTAAAACGCATAAACTTTTTTCATCAATCCAAATATTTCGTGTTAAACGTTTTACCGATTTTATAACAAAATTGGATATTAGCTCTTTGTTCGAAACTCATTTTTGAACCGATGACATAAACATATTGACACTTTAGATGCAACAATTTCCCTTCCACTGAACCGAATGTCAGCAAGCTTTCATTGGATGTCAGCTAAGGATGTAATTTCCAAGTCACCAACTCATTAAAAGATTACGCCATCAAACATATTTTTATAACGCCAGTCTTGTTTATTTTCACCTTGTAACCGCTGATCCATTTATGATTCCTGCTGAACGGGTTTCGATTATTAAAACTGGTCCCTGTGGGACAACCGCTGATCCGCAGTTGACCCATTCATCGACAATTTCATTTCCTTGAACACCGGAGTGCCCTGGAACCCATATTAGTACAAACTTATTCTGTCTTGCGATAGACTTGAGTTTCTTTTACATTCGTGAACAATCTTTGAGGTTTCCATCGGTAAGGAAAATATCTGCAAAATTTCTTTGAATGCACTCTGGATTACTCCATTGCGTGAACAATCCCATTTGACTGAAGCTCTTACCACTAATTATAACAGTGACTAATTCCAAATTTGGAGAAAAAAAAGGTTCGTAGAATATGCTCATTGATGCCACTTGCCACCAGGTGGCGCTGCAGAGTAGCAACTTCTGCCCCGTTCAACCGATTATCATAAAAATTAGCATGACCATGTACAGGGTGAACGATATGAAGTGTTATCAACTTCACACTGCTTGTATCTGTAAAACAGCTCATGACATCAACACAAAATTGTTCTAATGACAGTTCAATATATTGTTTATAAGCCATCAAAGGCATTTGCGTCTCAGTTTTGTTGATTTTTTTTTTCTGTGATGGAATTCAAACGTAATAGTGTGATTCGTGAGCTCAGCCACCTCAAAGTGAATAAAATGTTTGTGTATCGCACTATAAACGTTACAATGATACTGCTCGCAAAACGCTATGGAGGTGGACCAAACAAAACCGCAACAACGCCAGAAATGGTTCGGAAAGTGAAGGCTCGACTTGAACGAAATCCACGTCGAAGTGGAAGAAAAATGGCCAAAGAACTGAAAATATCGCAAGACAGCATTCGACACATATTGAAAAATGAGCTCATGGTCAAGGCTTACAAGACAACAAACACACGATCTTTCACCCCCCAAAACAAAGTTCGGTGCGAAAGAGCAGTTCATAAACACTCAAAACGATCGTGTTTACTTGACCGAACGCTCATACGAGAATTTGCGCCTACGTATGGCCACTCGGAGCAATTTCCCATCACAACTAATGGTTTGAGCCACAGTGACCGCTGATGGACGCTCTCCAATCGTTTTTATCGAGCCTGGTGTCAAAGTGAATACGACTTATTATCGGGAAAATGTTTTAAAAGCTACTGCATTTCGGTCGTAGACCATGGACGTTCCAACAGGACTCGGCACCGTCTCATAAAGCTCGTGTCAACCAAAAATGATTAAAAAATCATGTTCCACACTTCATTTCATCCACACAATGGCTCTCGAATTCGCCGGACGCAAATCCGATGGACTGTTCCACCTAGTCTATCTTGGAGAGTAAGATGAGGACTAAAAAATATGCCAGTATGGATGCGCTGAAAGAAGC
Organism: Anastrepha ludens; assembly: GCF_028408465.1. Classification (NCBI taxonomy): domain Eukaryota; kingdom Metazoa; phylum Arthropoda; class Insecta; order Diptera; family Tephritidae; genus Anastrepha; species Anastrepha ludens. The sequence continues at coordinate 14,747,866 of NC_071499.1, forward strand.
GATTATATGAGAATGGGCCAAAATACCTCAAGATCACATTCATGCAGCATGCAACTCATGTTTTGGCTGTTTGAAGGCTACAGTCAAGGCAAAAGGTGGTCATATTGAGCTAAAGTGAATATATATTAAAATTTTGAACAATTTTGTCTTTGAAATCAATAAAAACTAATTTCACACAAAAAATTTATGGTGTTTTGAATAGGTAACTCTTCATATCGTTCAGCCTGTATTTTTACACAGAGGAAACGAGATGACATGTTCGTTGTCAAGGACAATCGTTACAAGTACAAGTACATCGTTTACCTAAAAAAAATAAAATGAAAATCACAACACTTTGGTGAATATTAATCGTCATATTTATTTCGTACGCATTTAACATTGTACAATTTTTTTCCACGCTCAAAATCGCCTTGAGCTGCAACGAACTTTATTTCTTCAAATTTCATGTATTATCCGAACCTGCGATGGAACGATGGCGAGAAAAAATCCTTCCCTACAAATTGAACCACATTAGTGCACTGTCAAAAAAAAAAAACAGTAAATAAAAATTTACCCACCCTAATGCACGCATGCATAATTTTAAACGCTGTTTTTGGTTTTGTACTTCTCTCCACTGCATTGCTGTAAGCTCTGTAAACATTGTACGTGATTCCAAATTTTTCGTCTGCTACTTTATTCTACTCCTATTCCATTACTCATAGAAATAAGTTACTCATACGCCGTGTCGGCGGGCGCAGTCTGCAAATTGCAACAATTTCTTCGAGAGGATCATATTTTTTTAGGAGCGCAAACACATTTAGGTGGTTTAACGCGAACATTTTTGCAAAGCTTTTGGAAGAATGCAAATTGCGTGGGACATGAATGTTTAAGTGTCGTGGGTTGAAATTGATCACTTAATTCCTTCTTAAATATCAACGTAATTAGTGAAATTTTAAAATTTAAAATTACCGAAAATGCATATAATAAAGATTACTTCTGAGTAGAGAAAGTGGGAAATACAAAGTGAAATAAAGCATTCAAGTGGGAAAAAAGTATTTAAAAATGATAAGTAAATTAGGTACGGGCATCATATAACCCTGGGGGCGTACTGCATGTATGAGTGAATGTAGAGTTGTATATTATGTTAGAGTAGCCGAGGTAGACGTTTTTAAAAATTAGATTTTTTACTATTATACTTAATTTCGTGGTAAATATTTATTAGTAAATATCTACTTTTGTAAAAGACGCTAGTAGAACTCGTCGTAACGCGTCCATGGTAAGGCAAAAATCAACCTTTTCGACACCTGATCTTCTTTGATTTTCATGCTCGTAATGTTCGAAATGCTCGAAGAGAATGCCACGGTCAATAACGAGCCTTACATTACCCAGCTACCCCGCGTGAATGAGACTATTCGATTGAAAAAACCTGTTGGACTTCTTAATGACATCGCCAGGCTCCATGTTGCACGAGTCGTCAAAGTCGTCAGCATTCGCGTATTCTCCAGGCTTTGCACCGACCGATTACCATCTTTTCTGTTCCCTGTCAAACCATATGAAGCGAGTTACCTTCAACTGGTCGCTGGTTAGGTCTTCATAAATTGGTTTGATAATCAACTGGACGTCCTCATCTAATGCAGGTGGATCGACAAAACTTCGCCTTTGGCTTGGGCTGGCTGCCATTTACACCATGACTCAGATCCGGCTGGGCAATAGTCGTGTTGTGGATGATCGTCAGTTGATGCCTTACGATAAAATAATGCCCACACCTCGCTTCTCATAGCTTCAACTGAATCTGTATTTCGTTGTATTGCCAGACCATAATACAACAAGAGGTCAGCCATTAACTTATTCGTTAATTGTGCATATTTTATTTTTGAAAGTGACTTTGAATATCCTACACTCCATGATTTACTGTCTGGCTTTCCCGTTGCTTCAGCCTTCAATATTTTCCTCCATTGCGTAAGCGTCGTCATCATATGAGTTGAGTTCCAATATCGATTTGAAGGTCTTGGTATCACCATCACCGATGTATGGAGTATATTTTACTGCGTACAAGGCCTGCAACCTCTGAAACATCTCAATCACCCCGTCGACCTCCTTTTCTCCAACACTTCCAGTGTGGTTTGCATCACAAATCTCTTTGTGTTCTTCATACCAGGCGTCGTACTTAACAGTATATTTTTTATTTTTGCACTGTTCACGGGTTTTACATTTACTGCATTTCACGACGACATCAAGAATTTTATTCGTATTTTTCCAAATTAGTGTAACAACGCCCACAAGAGATGAAATACCTCGTTTCTGCCATGATCCATCGCCACATTCCACTTATGCAGAATTTTCCTCATCCACAGCTTTCCTCACGGCCATCTCTGCAACTGTCTTAGCAGTCATACGTATGTTTTCCACGTGGAATTACTGAAACCTTGGCAAAGATCCATCAGTTCACAAAAATATTTAAACGGAGAAGAGTTCATCAAAGTCTCTTTGCACGAACATTTCATTTGGAGTTTAAAACCAAGACCACGTTGCCCATATTTCAACAAAGTAATGTTATCGTCCGACGGCCGTCGTAGCCGAATGGGTTGGTGCGCGACTACCATTCGGAATTCCCAGAGAGAGCGTCGGTTCGAATCTCGGTGCAAACACCAAAATAAGGAAACACATTTTTCTAATAGCGGTTGCCCCTCGGCAGGCAATGGCAAACCTCCGAGTATAATTCTGCCATGAAAAGGCTCCTCATAAAAAATATTTGCCGTTCGGAGTCGGCTTGAAACTGTAGGTCCCTGCATTTGTGGAACAACACCAAGACGCACACCACATATAGGAGGAGGAGCTCGGCCAAACACCGAAAAAAGGGTGTAAGCGCCAATTATAGTGCCACGAATTCAGTGCTACTTTCATGAGTACCATGCAGATTGCCACGAAATCTTCATTTTATCGATCGCTGAGAAGGTCTTTGCGAACTTGCTTTATTAAATTTTCGATCCATTTCTCAATGCTTCACGAAGTAACTGTCTTGAAGGCGAAACAGAAATGAGGCACTAGAGCATTGGAAATGACGCACGACCAAACGAAATAGGACACCGTCGTTTATTTTCGGGTCTATTATATGACCCTGAATATCCAAGGAGATGTTACAATAAATCAAACACAAATGACCACAATAATCTTCCAGGAATTCGACTGCCAGAAGTCCCATTGTTAACGACCCTACGCTCTTGAAATTTGCAAGTATATTTTTGAAAGTATAAACTATCATAACATGAAAAAAATCGATTTTTTTGAAATGTTTGACCAGAAAGGTGCTTTAAGAAAAAGCAAAAGTTATTTAGAGCGAGGAAAATTTTATTTTGATCTTTGTTGACCTCTGCTGACCATTTGGACCCCATTGCTTATCTGCTTGTACACTGCAGTTGTCTGGTTAAAAAGTATCAAATTTGATTGACGTACGCTGCCATTTGCGAATAGTAGAGATTTTCTGAAAGGGTGATTAATTTTGCGCCACCTTGTATGCGTGTGCATGCTGAATTGCAGCAATCGTTTGTTGCCAATTGTCTCTTTGAACACCCTTTTGTTAGAATGTGCCATTAATTATTACTTTTTTCTTTCGGTCTCGGCGGCTCAGCAAGTCAATGAAATTATATGAGTGCGGCTGAGCAAGAAAGTGCCAATTGAGTAGAGTAACACAGACACATGCACACATCGACTGGCAATTGTGAAAGGAATGCAAGGCAGGAAAAATCAATGGACAAATCGCTTTTTAAACTATCAAAGCGCAAAGACTAACCCAATGATTTTTGTTTTTGCTAGTCTGCAAATTTTTTTATTCTTTTATTTTTTTTTTTAACAAAAAAAGGGGGGAGCCCTTTTGCCAGTCACATGTAGACTCACAGTTAAATGCAACTAGCAGCAAACGGAAATCAGTAAACGACTATCTTTTGCTGGATAAAATAAATTAAAGAATTTGTCTTTATTCTTGTCAGCAAATTCTATTCCATCACAAATACTCTTACAACCGAGAATCACAAAGAAAGTAGTTAATAAAAAATTCGTATTGTTGGCAAGCAACTCATACAAAATTATGCAAAGCGAGCTCTTACATACAACACAAACAACACGACGACTTCTATTTTTCACGTGTTTCTATACGTACATTTGTATATATATTTGCGTGTATGTGTATGTGTGTGTGTGTGTGATGGAGCGTGCGCTCGCACACAAATCCTTTTAATTGAAAACGCATTAGCGACGTTCGTGCCATTTGAGGCGAGACGCGATGCCTACCACCACCACCGCCACCACCCCCCAACACGAACGCCCTTATTGCCTTGCTGCCGCCAATCAGTAATCGTACATCTACAACCACACACACACACAAACTTCCACACAAATTCCCACACTCGGTGTCACTCAAAAAAGCATTTTCATTATGCCATTCACTCTGTGATTTTCCGCGTCTGCTCCGAGCAGTTTTTTTGTTCGAAAGAAATTTTTTTTTGCGTTTGCTTTCCTTTTTCGCCGCCAGTTTTTGCCTGCTGGTGTATCCCTCGCTTCTATCATTGCATGACTTTTTTTCGAGCGCCCTAAGCCAAACTATCAAATGCGCTAAGCCAGGCACTCAACACTCGGCGGCTCGTCGCCATTTATTCATAGCAGTCTGGTGTTGCTGCTGTGCTGCTTTGTTGCCGTAGATGGTGTTTGTACTGCCGAAAGTGAGGTGGTGTAGTTGGCAGTTGATCCTAGCGACCGCACTGTTGCCAATATCCACCCAAAACAAAAAAACGAAAACAGAAAAAACCCCACCCTACGAAGCCTACAACTGGCGGCATGCAGCAGGCGTTTGCTGTGCAAAAAAATACAGCAATGGTCTCTAGAGAATTACGAAAAACAAAAAAAAACAAAAAAAGTGCTAGGGCCACAATAAAAACAACTATTACTCTAGCAATACGTACAACAACAACAAATGGCAATCAAGCGACAGCAAATGAAAATCAATTGAAAATCTTTATTGGCAGTGATTGAACTTTGTGCTGTGACGCGGCAAGCTGATGCTTTTTCTGCCAACATCAACACCAACAAAAACAACTATGCGCTATATTTTCTTACATCACTTTTAGGCCTCTCACTTTTCCGGCTTTATCTTTAAAAGTAGTTTTGTCTTTTTTTTTGACTGTCTAGTTAGAGATTTTTTATACCCTCAATGGGGCAAAATAAATATTAACGAAAAAAATGTGTAATGATTAAGAGACTCCTCAGTTTCTATAGACGTAAGGCGCGTTCGCTGGAAGAACAGCATTACTAAAAACTCACGAATTCGAGAAAAACGGACTCAAAATTTTATATTTACTATGCCGTGGCCGCCGTAGCCGAATGGGTTGGTGCGTGACTACCATTCGGAATTCACAGAGAGAACGTCGATTCGAATCTCGGTGAAACACCAAAATTAAGAAAAGCATTTTTCTAATAGCGGTCGCCCCTCGGCAGACAATGGCAAACCTTTGAGTGTATTTCTGCCATGAAAAAGCTCCTCATAAAAATATCTGCCGTTCGGAGTCGGCTTGAAACTGTAGGTCCCTCCATTTGTAGAACAACATCAAGACGCACACCACAAATAGGATGAGGAGCTCGGCCAAACACCCAAAAAGGGTGTACGCGCCAATTATAAAGGGTTTTCCAATAACAGGTGTTACTTTGATTTGATGATTGATTATTAAGAATTTTTTATGGTCGGATCTGGACAACGTTTATTTTCAACAAGAAGGCGCTACGTGCCACACAAGTAACGAAACCATTGATCTTTTACGGGAAAAGTTTCCGGACCGTGTTATCTCTCGAAGAGGTGACCACAATCAGCCACCGAGATTTTGTGATTCAACACCTTCTGACTTTTTTCTTTGGAGCCACGTGAAAGGGAAAGTCTAAGCAGATAGCCCAGGGTCGACTTTGAGGTTTTGAATCGACCCTGGGTTGTCTGCGTAAACCTTCTCTTTCACGTTACCCCAAAAAAAAAGATGGAATTCGTGAGGCTATCGAGGACATAGGGCAGCCACTTTGCAATTCAGTTATGGAAAATTTCACGAAAAGGATATTGTCCTGTAAGAGTGGTCGTGGTGGTCATTTGCCTGATGTTATTTTCCACTATTAACGGCATACCTTCCTGTTTATAATGAAATAAACATCCGATCATTTGTATTTAAAAATAGCATTTTTCTTTGAATATCAACATAACACCTATTATTGGAAAACCCTCTACTTAGTTTGACGGTAGTCATGCGTGATCTGTCAAAAAAACCCTTATAAGTACCTCCAATCGGATCACCAGTTATTTTATTTATGCAGTACAACTTCTTAGGCGTCGGTGGACGAGCGAGAATGGAGAGTAAAATTTCAAGGCCACGCAACATTTTGGGCATTTTCGTTCCGCGAGAGAGAAAAAAGATATAACGGAGATGAGAAGGAGAGAGAGAGCTATACCTTATATATATCTTAGATAAACTTTAGGATATTTTTCCTGAGTTTTTCCTTGCGGTTGCTAATTTCTAGTGAGAAATAACACTGCCTACTTTTTAGCGCTTGTTTGTTGGTGCAAATTTGTAGGAAATATATTTTTGGTTCCTACATTTTGGCGTTATAATGCCTACTGTTTGGGGCGTTTTTTGGGCCAAATTTTTTGGCGTTTTTTTTTTTGGTGACTACTTTTTGGCGCTTATTTCCGTTTCCTGGCTAGTGCTTGTGCGCCCTATAAAGTGGTATCCATTCCGGCGTCGGATTTATTGGTATTGCCTTGCGGTAATTTGTGCCGTTGCTGCGGTCCTGGAATCGCTGCGTTTGTGCGGGTGCTAAACGCTCGGAGTAGTGCGCGTTGTTACCACAGTTTGTGTCCGGCGTTTACCTACACCAGTCGACCCTTCTCCGTTTTTTGTAAATTTTGTCCTTTTGTATTCTCTGCAAACGTTGTGAATTTATTTGGAAATATATTCGTTCTCTCTTTCTCTTTCTCTCTCTCTCTCTCTCTCTCTCTCTCTCTCTCTCTCTAATTCTCTCTCGGGTCTCTCCCCCATTCCTTGTCTGCCTTGAAAGTTTCACTTCTGTTAAGTGTACTATGCTGCACGCACACTTTTTTATTAAAATTTTTGTTTGTCATTAGTGAAAAACACCCACTCCTCAATTTTGTTTTTATTTCTTTCATTAATATCACCTCTTTTTCCTGTTTTGTTTTTGTTTTTTGATTTCTTCATTAAAATCTCTTCGAGTTGGTTGAAAAAAAAAAAATTTGTTGTTAGAATTTTTTAGAAAAGAATAAAATGCTTATGTATTATACTTGTTAAAAAAATTGTGTTGAAAAAAAATTATCTTATCTTAGCTGGTTTCTTATGAATCTGAGCAGTTTGCCGAGTTTGATCATTCGACTCAAAATGCATCTGTTAATTCTATCGAAAGCCGGCCAAAAACAGGCAAAGTATGAACACTGAATTTTTATTCTCTTACAGAGATCCATGGATCATTTCCCGTCATTACTCCAACCCGCAGTTGTACTTTTGAAAATGAATTCTCAGCTTAAAAACGAATTCCGCTACCACTTCAACTTAGGTTAGGATGAGGTGACAGCCGCGGAACACTTAACGCCAATGTGAAGGTACCTGAGATAACACATTTGGCTGAACTATTTTCCCTCGAATCATGAAGTTTCAACAGCATTTTTGACAAGGTCCACCACAATAGTGCTTCCTTAAGAATTACAGTTACATTTATGAAGAAAATATAAAATAAGTCATAAAAAAGTTGTTGCATATTTCAAGGCGGCATATTTGTTTTTTACCTTCTGCAGACTTTTAAGTTATTTGTATGAAAACTTCGTCTGATAATATCCCTAGTGGAATTTTCCGGCCAATAATTCTGTAGAGCATTTTAACCCTTTAGCGACCTTTAAAATGCCATTTTATTCAAACCTCCCATAAGAAGGGCATAAAAGACCCTTTAATGGGTGAGCTAATGGGTCAAAATATTCTAAAAAATTATTCCTCGTAAAATTTCACTATATATGCTTAAATTACATATTTCACTCCGATATGAAATGTAACCCGTTTTCAGCTATTCCACAAACTCTCAGGCAAAAAAGCGGAAATTAAATATGGCCCTAAACCAGAAGTTTGTTCGGAGAGTGCAACAAGATTTTGTGGATTTCTATTTACTGTTTTCAGGTCTGGAGATTTCGTCCTAAGTTGAAATCATTCCGCCCCCCGCAGCCTATAACTTTGAAATAGTTGCGCAGTAACTTGCGGTTCATATACCATAAATACTCGTTTGATTAATTTTTAAGTATTTTCACGTATTGAATTGCAAATCGTATTACCCACTGACAAGTCAGTTCCAACTGCCACCCAATACAAATGCAATGGGTTGGGGCACGCTATTTTTTGAGAAAATCTCAGATTGCTTCGTAATCCGCACAGCTTTTTTCGACATCACAGCTAAATTTTTTCGGTATTCAAACCCCTCGCTTTATCACTTTTATGTAAAGGGAATCAGGAAACCAGCTGCTATCTATCACCTTTTACCAACTGCTCACTTGGCAGTGGCCAAAATTTGTCACTAAAACGAGAAATAGAAAAATGAATACAAAATTGTGCACGCCGTTATATCCCTTCACGAGGCTGGCAACTCAGCCATGCAGCTGGCAGTGAAATTTGGCACAATTCAGTCAAAAAATGCAGCGAATCAACAAATCCACTATGGAAGTGAAGTGAAATGTCTCTAGTGTCCATCCGAATACATACAAACTGGTTATGCACTGCCATTCTATTGATGGCCGTTAGAGTGCAGTTGATGTTGATATGCCTGTCATTCAGCCACTTCACCACTCCACCACTTCAACCTCATCTTCATTTCCGCCTATCGATGCTCGAATTGGATTTGCCGCCAATTGCTATCCACATAAATTTCGATGTGTGTGAATGCCATTTGCTGTGCAGCGTGTTGCATGTTGGCGCAATGCCTACCGTTTGGTACGTTTAGGAAATATTGAATTTCAGTTTTTTTTGCCATTTTTTTCGGAATTTTTTGTTTGTTTTTGGTTCTTTCACTTTTTTCTTTTTTTCTTAAATAGTTTTGAAATCATTTTTATATCAGTAGTTGAGGTAAAAACTGTGATTTGCTCTCTTTGTTGAGTAGCTGACGTTTGCATTCAATGCGAGTGACAAAACTTAATGGTCATTGCTGAATAGTTGCCAAATTGATGCAACATGTGGCTGAAATGGAGCGCATTTAGTTGAAGATCTTGTCGTATGAAAGCTGAGAATAGATTAAGAATAAAATGTAATCATTTATGAAAGCTTGAGATGCTTGAAAGTTCAATGGATTTAGGTTGAATCTTCAGCTTCTGTGGTATATTTCTTGATATTTTCGCCCTAGGTTTACTCCAGCGCCATGTGACCTAAAAACGGATAATTTTCTTTTGTTTTCAAGTAAAGCATACAGAAAGAATTAAAATTACCAAAATTTTTGCTTCACAATATAATATCGGCTTATGGCAACCTGGAGTGCAACTTTCAAAGACCGGCTGCTCATATTTTATACAACTCCTTCCTGCGTAACTGACACTATTTCGCTAGTAAGTGCCAAATGTAGACTTCCGATTTGTTTTTATTGTTGTGATAGCTATTTACTGATCACTGCTCAAAGCATTTAGGTCATGAATTGTCACCCTAATCGATGCATTTAACACTAAGCCCGTGAAAATAGCTACAAATTCACGAAATTTTTTTATATGAAGAAAACGCACAACAGCTCCAGGGAAAAAAATTACAAAAAATCAGTGGGATCTTTGAGCCGCTTCAAACTTGCTCTTTGTTATACCGAAATTGAGTGAACTATAAAACTGCGTTTTTTTTCTGATGATATTTATATGAAAATTTGTGTAATTTTTCTACGTCGCGTACAAAGTTTGAAACTTGAACTAATATGGTTTTTAATATAAAATGAACTACATTTTTATACAAATTAATTTAAATTGAAAAGAAAACAAATAATTGGTCAAAACTTGCCAAAACTTTGAAGTCCTAAATTTTGCCCTTTTATGGCATTTTCCATTTGGCCAAAACTTCCGGCGATAGGTCCTTGACGGATATTGTCTTTAAGAGCTGCAAGAGTCTGAGGCTTGTTGTCATAAACCCGCGACTTCAAAAACCCCACAAAAAGAAGTCTGGAGCAGTCAAATCAGGCGATCTTGCTGGCCAGTGCAAATCGCTAAAACGGGAGATTAGGCGCCCAGGAAATGCATCCTTCAGCATATCGGTTGTGGCACGTGCAGTGTGTGCCGTTGCACCGTCCTGTTGGACCCACGCTCACCATTCACAGTAACCGTTTGGCCCGCGACGTCTTCGAAGAAAAAAGGTCCGATGACTCCTCCAGCGAAAACAGCACACCATACAGTGTCTTTGAGCGGGTGTAATGGCTCTTCGTGAGTTACACGCGGATTTTCAGTGCCCCAGAAATGGAATGGAAGTAGGCCTCATCACTCATGATTATTTTTGATGAAAAATCATCTTCCTCTTGGTGGTGATTAAGGATGGCTTGAGCGTATGTTAGACGCGATTGGCGGTCAGCAGCTAACAGCTGACGCACCGTCTGGACATTGTACGGAAACATCTTCAAATCTTGTACCAAAATTCGCTGTAAAGACCGTCGACTGATACCCATTTGCGTGGCACGTCGTCTGGTCGATGTCGACGGCGCTTCCATGACATCCTCGGCTACAGCAGCAATATTCTCTGCAGAACGGCTACTCCGGGGTCTGCCACGCCTGGCAGCATCTCGTGTTGTGCCAGTCTCTTCGAGGCGAGCGACTAAACGTCGCAGTGTTTCACCAGTAGGCATTGGACGGCGAGGAAATCTGCGACGAAATTCACGTTGTGCCAAAGTCACCGACTGATTATTGGTCAAATAAATAGTCAGTAATATTCCGCGTTCTGGAGCAGTGGTTATTAACTTGTATTTCGCATGTGTTTACTACACAAATTTCAAAACAGAACTGACATTAGGGGCCAATCGCAAAATTTATATTTGTTAATGTTTTGTCAGTAGTTAAAGGGTAACTTCACCCAAATTGCGGGACATCACAATTCGTTTTAGAGGTATGGTTCCTTCGGCAAAGTTTCTTATTTTGATCCCTAGAATATGATTTTCTCAAAGCAATGGGCGATTTTTTTTTGCCTCCCCACAAATCGACCCGGCCTAATATATATGTATTTTTAAGCCGACTCCGTACGACAGATAATTTATTTTTACACATTAAGAAATTTTTCATGGGAGAAATACACTCGGAGGTTTGCCATTGTTTGCCGAAAAGCGACCGCTATTAGAAGAAATATTTTTCGTCATTTTGGTGTTGCATTGAGATTCGAAACTACATTCTCCGAATTCCGAATGATGGTCACGCACCAATCCATTCGGTTACAGGGGCCGCTTTGACTCAGCTCGCTTCGATTTACCATGAAGTCAAATGTTCCATTATCCAGCGATTATTTTCTAATGGTAACTTTCGTTTCTGAAGCAGATGATAACTGTCGATGAAGAATAGGTTCCACACGAGAACAACAGATAGAAAATATGGTGATTTGAGCCAGCAAGAGTTAACGACCAGGCAGTGATGGTAAATAATATAATTTTTTGAAAAATCCCTACACAGCCCAAAAAAATTCCCTACTTTTCAATACGCTTCAAAAAATTGTCCCTACAAAATTCCCTACATATTTTTCTCCTGTGTTTACACAATAACGAGGCACTTGCAACGTCAAAATTGAATGATTTGCTTAAGTTTAGGGTTTGGTGCTGTTTTGACACTTTAATAACAAATTTTATTTCAAAAATATATATATAAATACACATATTATATTATAAACACATATATAAAGAAAAATTCAGCAAAAAATAAGACAGAGTTTCTATTTTTTCAGAATCCGGCACGATTACTTTCAAGATTGGGATTAAATGGTCCACCACTTGCAGTGCGACATTATGTTCAGCGAACGCCATGCTAAGTTTTATTTCGAAATTTTTGGAACCATTTGGTTTACTCGGCTTTTTCCTAAAAAACTGTTTATTTTAGATGTTTTTTTATTGTCTTGATATTTGGTACATTTTTGCTTCGGCGTGCTTCTGCAAATCAGAATTGCCGCAGTTCAAAACTTTGTCGCACTCAGCGCATTTGCATTTAAATGGATCGTTAGCCACAGCTTTCAACCAGCCACTAAAATTGTCGTCTTCAAGCCACTTGTTATTGAACTTTTCTTTCCGATACTTGAATTTTTCTCCTGGTGTTCCTCCGATGAGTCAGTTGAAGAGGAGGAGCTCATTTCTGTAAAATATGTAAATTTTAAATATAAAAAAAGCTAAAACTAAAATAATTGCAAACTTACTTCAAAAGTGAAAAGCACCAGAAAACGTGGGGACAACTAACAATTTTCGCGCGAAGAAAAAACCGCGTTAGCGTTAACGAAGAAAAAAATGGCAATGTGACCGTATTAACGCTTTAAAAGTATGCTGCCATAAGGAAAAAAACACTGGTATGAAATCTTATTGCGGCTTTTTATTTGAAATGAACTTTTTTAATTTTTCCCGCTATTCTAAAGTTTTTTCTGTCCTTTTTGAAAATTCCCTACATTTACAGAATTTAAAAAAATCTGTCCTTCTTTTTCGACAAAAATCCCTACATGTTTGGAATTTTCCCTACATTTACCATCACTGCGACCAGGAAGGTTTGGTAGGATGGGAAAGTAATTGTACACTATGAGATACTGCCGCTAGACCTAACATTCAATTCGCACCTCTAATGCCAACAACTGACATTAACATATCGAATTAAAGCACATGACGTCCCAGAAGTGGCCAGAATATGCGAATCGAAGGTGAACTCTCTTAGTTCAAGACCACGCCAGGTCACATGCAGGGATAATAGATTAAAAGGTTGGGACAGCCGAAGAAAATGAATGAGAATAATTTCGCCACGTCAGCGGGTATTCAGCAGCAGGAGTCGGTCCTCTCATCTCACGTAATCAGTCATTATTCAAGCGGGAACGAAGGTAAAGGGGTAGAAGGTGGGTTGATTTTTCTTATACCACACAATCTCAATTTTGTCGTAACCGGTTACCTTACAAGCCGCTGTAGCCTGCGATATCACTTAAACAAAATTGGCCTCTCTGAGACCAGCTCGCAACTAAGCTGTCGCCAATTAATTTAAATTATTCCTTTTTTGGGATGCAATAAATAGAAAAAAATAAAGTAATAATATATTCCATATATGGGTGATATTTCAAAATAGAATTTAATCGCCATTAAACGATTTTTAGTAAATCCTCAAGTTATTTTCCCCATTTCAAATTTAATTTACTGATTTCAATTATCATCATCGTTTGGGACTTTGCCAATATTGCTGATAATCGGCCGGCAGCTAGCAATTATTGAAATAAAATTACTTCCAACGATTCATTTGGCACATTAACACATACGAATGCACAGTTACAAATTGCTGCAACTGCATATGTGTGTGTGTGTGTATGTGACCGAAAAGCTGTGCGACGTTTAACATTTTATCGGATTCAAAACGAATGTGACTGTTTACACACTAATAATTACAAGCAAGCACAACCTGTTGCGCCATAACTGGCATACAAATGCCTGTCCATTTATGAATGCCAGCATGCACTCACATATACACGCATACATTTTCGAATAGCACCGGCGATATGATGATATTTTAGGCAGAAAATTCAAGAATTGCTTTTATGCTACAACTCTGTGTGTATATGTATATGCACACACATACATACATATATATGGGATAAATGGTAGTTTGTTTACTCGTACACAAGCTGTTGCATGCCACATGCAAATTATGCAAATAGCTGCTGAATAATTGCCCCCTGTCCTCGCCCATTCGTATGTTTATTCATATATAAATGGAATAACTATAAAATATTTATAAATGTGGGCAACAACAAATTGAGGTTTATGCGACCAAAACAGGTAAGCGGACATTTATGATATACAGTGCTTCACAAAAGTATTCGCAAATCTAATTTTCCTAGTAGAAAGTCCCAAAAAAGATGTTTTTATCTAAAAATTAGTTTTTTATCCCAAATAATTATTTTTGGACAGTAAGTCGAAAAAATGTTAACGTAAAAAATACAAAAAACTTTCTCTCATACATTTTTTTCAAAAATATTGTTTCTTTAATTTCTAACAAAGAACACTTTTTTTAAAGTAACTTGAAAGAGGGTAACTGAAGAGGGTATGTCTTTAACAAACACAAACGAAAAAACAAATACCATAAAAAAGGATTTCAATAAAAAAGAAAAAAAAAAAATTAAACAAATTAAAAAAATTACTTTAATAAAAAATATATTTTTTTTTAAATAAAACATTAAAATATATTCAAGGGAATTGTTTTTTAACAATTATATTTTTTCTCAAAAATTTTTAATCAAAAAAGTTTTTCATTAAAAAAATTATAAACAAACAAAATATGCCAACAGAGAGTATTTTCCACATACGGCAAAAACAAAAAAATTTCAAAAAACGTTTCTTCAATTTTCTTCAAAATATTTTTTCGTTTCTTTTTTTCTTAAAATTTTTCTTTTTTAATTTTTTTGAAAATTTTTACTAAAATTTTTTTTCAAAATTTTTTCTTAAAATCTTATATTTTCTTCAAAATATTTTTCTTACAGTATTGTTATTTCTTATTTTCCCCCAAAAATTTCTGGCTAAAATATAATTCTGTTTTTAAAAATTATATTTTTTGTCGAAAATTCTAATTATGGCAAAAACAATTTGCTTAAAACGTTTTTTTTTCAATTTTCTTCAAAAATTTTTGATCAAAGTTTTTTTTTAATCTAATATTTTCTTTAAAGTTTCTTCTTAACAATTTTTTTATTTTATATTTTTCCCCAAACATTTCTGGCTAAATTTCATTCTGTTTTTAAATATTATATTTTTTCTCAAAAATTTCTAATCAAAAAAGCTTTTAATTAAAAAAATTATAAGCAAACAAAAAATGTGAGTGTTTTATACATATGGCAAAAACAATTTTCTTAAAAAGTTGTTTTTTCAATTTTCTTAAAAAAATTTTTTTTTTCAAAAATTTTTTATCAAAGTTTTTTTTTTTTAATCTAATACTTTCTTTAAAGTTTCTTCTTAAAATTTTTTTAATTTCATATTTTTCCCCAAAAATTTCTGGCTAAAATTTAATTCTGTTTTTAAAAACTATATTTTTTCTCAAAAATTTCTAATCAAAAAAGCTTTTCTTTAAAAAAATTATAACCAAACAAAAAATGTGAGAAGGGAGTGTTTTCCACATATGGCAAACAAATTTTCTTAAATTTTTTTTTTTTTTAAATTTCGTCAAAACATTTGTTTTCTTCAAAAATTTTTTATCAAAATTCTTTTCTTAAAATCTTATATTTTCTTTAAATTTTTTCTTAAAATTTTTAAATCTCTTATTTTTGCCTAAAAATTTGTGGCTAAAATTAAAAAAAGAAAATTGCAAAAAAATTCACAAAGGGCAAAAAAACAACATTTTTTCTATAAATTTTGAATCAAAAATAAATTATGTTCCCAGAAAACTTAGTTTAACAATTTTTATTTGTTCTTAACAAAAACGCTTCTCATGAAAAAAATTAAAACGCGAAAGACAAAAAATCTGACAAAAAAATGACAAAAAAAACTTTCTTCGAGTTTTCTGCACAAATTTTTTTCTGAAAATTTTCTTCAAAAATTTTTTTACTAAAATTTTCTTCAAACATTTTTTTGTTAAAATTTTTTTTTTAAGCCGGTGTTTTCCACAAATTGCAAAAAAACATTATTTCAATAAATTTTGAATCAAAAATAAATTATGTTTAAAAAAAAATGTTTCAAAAATTTGTTTCTAAAAATTTTTCTTAAAATTTTTTTCTTAAAATTTTTTTCTAAACATTTTTTTATTTAATTTCTTATTTTTTTCAAATATTTAATTCTTTTTTTACAATAACTCTAAAAGATTTTGGTAAAAAACATACAAAAAAACCTGATGGGTGGGGGTGTTTTTCACAAATCAAAACAATAACATAAAGCAAACCAAATTCTAGAAAAATCAAAAAAAAAAAAAATGAATTCCAAAAAAAAAAATTTTAACAAGTACGTATTTCATATTCTCGAGGTCAATGTCCTTGCAATTTATCTTAGTAATCTGCCTGTCGACTTTCGAGCTATGCCTATAACATAAAGAAAGTGATGACTTTTGCTGCTGTTATAGCAATCGCATGCATGCATCAAAGGCCATTCACTGTCTGCTGTTCAGTGTAAAACCTTCTCTTTTGAATTCGTGGATGAACTGTCTCTTAGTTCAAATCAGTCAATTCTATCCAAAACGTGAGCATCATTTTATTCGCAAGCCAGTTCTGGATCAGATGGGTCTACATCACGCAACCCAACAGTAAGTGGACTAGGAAGCCCACTTGACATGTTTTTTGTTTTTCTTTTTACGAGGAGCAAGTATCGAAAGCCTAACTCCATCAGTGTGAGACTTTGATCCGAATTAAATCTCCTACCGTCAAAGTACTGATCCTCCCTGGTACTACTGTTACGTCTTTCGTCAGGAGACGGTTTGAGTAACGTTACTGTCCTGATGCAATACGTTAAAAGTAGCATCTGCTTGTTACCAACCACTATTTAGATCACTGAATGAGAGAGTCAGGGGTGTCTCAGTACTTCTCATCAGTGTGCCTGCACGAATGTTTGATGGATTGTAAGCTTTCTTGTCGTTCGCGTCTTCGCCTTGCCTGCTCGCTGTACCGAAGTTTCTGCGTTATTTCGGCAGTCCCATGATGCACGTCGTTCCATGCATCATTGCTCATCAATATCAGTAGCACTAGGTTCCGGGGCGTTACACTACAGCCGAGATTTTCTTCCAGTGTTTTCCTAAGTCGACTAAAATGACGCCATACGCAAAACGCATGTTCTGCATCTGCGTCGATTCCTGGCTTGTACTGTTCAAAGTATGGAGTCTCCTTATGCCCAAAGGGATGTAGGTATGCATTATACATCCATAACCACTAAGGATTTGGGTAAAATAGTGATTGAACTCACCGTGCTTTCTTTTAAGCCATTCTTCCACTCTAGTGATGAGATGGTGGGTTAACCTGCCTTTTGTTGTGCTATCCCATCGTGTCTGCCACTGGTCTAAGCTACGCATTACCATTTTTAAATGTTCATTGTGATCTCATTGGTTTTAGTTGCGCCTTATTTCTTTAGCTGCATACATCACCTGCACTTTCAGGTCAAGTGGATGGAGGCCAGCTATGGTGGGCGCTGCATCTTCCGAGAAAAGTTTGCCCTAAGAGGAATGAGCACAGAAGGGTTCTTTATCAGTCCAGACCGGCCTTCCACTAGTACGATGATTGGTAGGATAACTGTCGGATAAGTGCAGAAACTTTCTTCTAAAACTTGAAAGCAAATACGGTGATGGTTGGTATTATTGCAGTATACAATCGATAAGATTAACATATGACCACCATTGGAATCATTGAGGACCCGATTTGCCTATCTTGCTTAGAGAAACCACATCGCACTGAGCATTTTCTCTCTGCGTGTCCTGTCTTTGCTAGAGCGAGGCTGCGATTTTCCGAATTTTTCCAATGTCTTGAAGATGTATAGTATTCGTTCTACCAAACTGGAGGATATTTTCAGATTTTAACAAAGAATCTCTATGTCTCAGTGGCTATTCTATTTTATCATTTTCCTTCTGTTACTTTTCTCCTTTTCTCCTTGACTATCCACCCTTTTACTTTGCAGAACTTTAAATGCAATGGTAAAAAGCCCATGTTTTATGAGTCTGAGTATTTTAGGAGTTGCCAAATCTCTCAGTGCTTCTTGGCTCCACTTTTTATTTAATTTTAAATTTAATCATCACCTGGCACTGCCTTCCGTTTAGTATGGAAAGCGTGAGAGTTTCCCTCAAATATCTTCTAATTAATCGCCAGAAAGGTGCAGGATGTGGGAAGTATTGAACACTTCCTTTGTCACTGCCTCGCTCTAGCCCGAACACGATGCCGCTGCCTAACCACTTACTTTTTTGGATTGCTGGTAAACTTGGAGATGACAGCCATTCACAATATTTTGTCGTTTATCCGAGGGGCGAAGTGGTTTCACCACACATTGGGAGTTTAATGTGGAACTTCTAGTCTTCTAGCCTCTAGTGAGTTTCCTCTGATCCCTTATAAGAGTGAGAACCAGCGTAAGCTAAACTAACCTAAATACTTCGACTTTTCATCGTCCTCGAAGTGAATGTAACGAACTTTTGTTATTTACTTCCACTCCGAAACGCTGATCAGAGCATTTGATATATTGTATATACCTATGAAATGAGACTTTCAGCTATTAGTCCATAGATGTCGCTAGGAGTATTTTTAAGACTCCCCAAATATCTTGTTTTTTCGTCTGTCATCTGTCAACAATATTCAGTTCATTGCTTATTACGTTTCATACCGCAATGCATTTTTGTCGCTCTTAAACATGTCGAATTTCGTGCCTTCAAACTACGATTTGCGGGCATCGTGGAGAACCGAAAAACCCATTGTAAAATGCTGTTCTCCCATTACAAAAAAAAGTGGTTGTGTGTGGTGTATTTCTCCAATCCCAAGCGTAAACGATCGTATGGTCCACCCGGCCACAGGCCAAAAACAACGGCCAAACCAAATCGCTTCGGCCGCAAGGCAATGCTGTGTGTTTTCTGGGATCAGCATGGTATGAGTTGTTACGAGCTATTAAAACCAGGTGAAACAGTTGACGGTGCCCACTACCAACGACAATTGGCCGATTTGAACAGCGCTATACACCGAAAACGTGCTGAATATGCCGATTGGCGTCACAAAATAATTTTTCTTGATGAAAATGCACCGCCACATCGAACAAGAGCGACCCGGGAATTGGTGGAGACGTACGATTGGGAACCGCTGGTGCATGCTGCTTACTCATCAGACTGGGCGCCTTCCGGTTATCATTTGTTTGCATCGATGGGCCACGCACTTTGCGAGCAGCGCTTCAATTCTCACGAAGAAGCCAAAAAATGGCTCGATGATTGGCTTGCGACCAAAGACGACCAATTTTTTTGGTGCGGCATCCACAAATTGCCTGAGAGATGGGAAAATTGTGTCGTTAGCGGTGGCTATTGTTTTATTATATTAATATTATTAAATTTGTAATCATTTTTTGTTAATAAACGTTTGAAAAAGTCTCATTTCATAGGTATATACCTAGGTATACTTCACTTGGTATATTTGTCACTTTTTAAGTTTTACTAAGTCCTCAAACTTGTCAAATTTTGTGCTGGTATTCATTCAACTTTTCATTCATTTTCATTAAGCTTTTTTGCTAAGTATCTGTGCGCACAATTAATGCTGAAAAAATTTAATGAGTTGACTTTTTCCAAACAAAAAAAAAAAAATAAAAATAGGAAATGCAATTCATACCAAATCATTGAAAAAATTACGAAAATTTTGCCAAACAAACGAATTGTGCGCCACGCATAAAAAAGTCCAGAAAACTTTAAATGCGCTGTGCCTTTGTAATGTAACTTCATTAAAAGTAGTACTTTGAAAAAATTAGCACAAAAACATAAAACACAACAAGCAGGCGCATTTCACTGCTTCAGCTGTTATAACTTACTTAGGCACTTTACTTTTCGGCCGCCGCATTTTCACTTCATCATTATTTACGGCATTTTCAGTCCAATAACTTTGGTAATAACTCATTGGTTTTTCAACTGTGCTCAAACCTATTCCCCCCCCCTCCCCCCGTTTTGTTGAGTAAATGTACAAAATATTTTTGCTCAATTGTCTAACAGTACTTCAGTACCTGCACTCTTCCATCCATGCAACCCGCATTCGCACACTTCTTCTCGCCGGTATTTGTAGTCTCGCCGTTTATTCGCCCAAGCTCATTTGTCAGTCTTGGCGGCGCACATTCGCTTAAGTCAGGAAATTCGAGCACTTTTCGTTGCTCCTGTCAAAATATGAAATTCTGCCATAAGTTGAGAGGAAGTTCCTCCTCGACATATTCTTGCCAGTGCCGCCTTTGGCGTTTTCCTATCAACTTTGTCGATTCTCGTTTATTGTTCACAAATTTCGTGCTGTTGTTATTATTTTCTTGTTGTTGTTGCATTGTATCACTGCTGCTGAGTTTTCATTTTCATTTTCGTTTTTTGTTTTTGTTTTTCTTGAGTTATTTTGCCGTTCGGCATGACTGCACAATAGACAATGTGGCGCCACACTGCACGTTGCAACGTTGTAGTTGTATTTATTTCAATTATTGTTGTTGTTATTGTTGTCATAAGCTATTGTTGTTCAATTTTTCTGCTAAACTTAGCAAGCGCCGGCAAACAGATTGTTCGCTATCGCAGGATTCTTCAGCCGGTACAACGGGGCGTATGATGAACACTGCACTGTTGTGGAGCGCGCGCTGTTGCTCTTCCTGCCAGCCATTGGTGCAGTTTTCCGCACGTTTTATCGAAAGTTGTCGGCAACATTTGCTACTCAATTCCTGCTGTTGCTATTGCTGCTACTTCAGCTGCTGACGGTGTAAATTTCTTGTGAAATTTCCCCTACCTTAAAATTTAATAGCAAAACTTTAGCTAGTTGCAATTTGCCTTTTTGCTGTTGTCAGTGCATTTTGCCGCTATTCACTGTTATCTACTTGCCTACACGTATTCTTTTTGTGGCATTTTTCCGCAGCTATCCTTACGTACGTACGTTCCAAAGTTCAAAGTTTTTAGCGCTCACTTCCTGTTGGGATATTCTGCAGTTTTTGTGTTGCCTATCGCTAGGCGCAAATTGTTGTTCGTCCTGATTTATGTGAAAAGGGGTGCGAAAGCCTATGTGTTTGCTTCTCCTTCACTATTTTTAGTTTGTCTAGAAGAAAAACATAATAAAAATTAGTTAATAAATCAGCGATAAGACAATTAACCCACAAAAGTTTTTGGAAGTTGAGTAAAACTCAAAATGGAAAATGGTGTGAAAAATACAAATTATCAAGTTCGTAAGTTTGTGAAATGCTGACTAGCTGCAATTTTTCACCTCATTTAAGAATACAAGCAGAATAAGTAATGGACTACGCGAAGCGTCTATGCTAAACGAATTTTCAGGCCAAGACCCTATAAGATTACTGAAAGCGGTATCCCGCGCAGTCTGCTTAGAATTGCATTATCTCTGACCCAAGTTCGGTTACTCTACAATGAAGATATAACTCATTGCGATGGTATCTATATCGGCAGTCCTGTTTCCGTTAAAATTAGGCTAATTAGTTGTCCGAAGTGAGGGCCTCCTTCGAGGGAAAAAATCAATTTCGTCCTTTATGATGCCATTACAGAGGAAAAAGGAAAGGGAAAGATCAAAAGGAAAGGGAAAGAACAAAAGGAGGATAGAAGAGAGACATATGTGCCCCAACGAGTCTAGGCTTTCATTTCTCAAACACAAATTTACACAAATAACATCTCATTACTTGCGCGCCTTTCTTTATCCACCTTGCACATTCTTTAAGGCTCGCATTTTTTTATAGTCCACTAATCGCTTTAATCACCACCAACCTGTCCAAGCTATTGAATGTAATGTTCTGAGGGTCCCTAGGCCAGGGTAGATTACGCTGGCTACCGTATGACATAATAGGGCTGGGAGCAGACTTAGTTTTATGCTGCCCCCAAACGGCAAATAATTTTTATGGGAAATTTGCTCATGGCAGAAATGCATTGGAGGGTTTTCAATTATCCATGGAGGGGTGATGGCCCATAGAAAATATATTTTTTAATAATTTGTTGCTTCATTGTCCCAATGAGCTTCGAGCTCGTACTCACGGGATGATAGTGAAAGACAATTCCTCTCGATTGTGATGAACTTATTTTCTTTACCTTCCTGCAATCAAAAAAATAGTAAAGCAAATAAGACTGGAATATCCTATCTAGTCCACTCCCCTCTTTCTTCCTTCCTCTGGTGCTGTGGCTAAAAAAATGATTTGCTGCAAAACCAAAGCTTATTCGATGCACCGCCATTAGGCTGTGATTAATTATAAATATTTAAACTGGTTTCCCTCGGCTACTGAACAGATGTATGTAATTATTTCACAAGTGAGTTCCAAGACTTATCTTTCATATTCTCTTTCAGCAAAAATCTGTTTAACCCGAACTGGTAAACAGGATTTGAGATCAACCCATGTCACGCAAACACACACATGAGTACTTTGGCCACATTCTTTGCATTGTCTGTACACAGTGTCCTTGAATATCTGAGAGGTACTGGTAGCGGTACTTCTCGTGTCAATTTTGTTTAAAAAATTTCTGCACTCAACTGCCAACTTCGGAATGGCGTAACTAAACCTTTAGATATTTTCACCCGGATTGATAGACAAAGTAAATTTTAAGTGATTCTGTCTCTGTCAATGAACCTCTGAGTCAATGAGTGGGTTTCTTTATTGTTGTTAAGTCAACTTGCAGAGTCGGAGAGCTGCCAGCTTAGATTTGGTGGAAGTCTCTCGAGTAAATCGCCCTGTCCACTCCAGCAGTAAGCTCTAAGCGTTTCGTATATGGAGCTGCAGAGCTAAGTTTGAAATATTCACTCACATGTTTCTCACAAGAGCTAATATAAGAAACTTATTTTCAAAACTGACGCGTTCAAAGGAACTGAATGGAATTTTTTTTCTAAACATTTGTCTTCTTTCTTAGTTTAAAAATGAAATAAAAAGTTCCAGTGGGTTCAGAGCTTGATTTAAACTCTTAATTTATTCAAAATATTTAAGCTTGTTAATATTTTTTGTTTGTTCGTTTTTCTTTTTTAAACCGTTTTTCAAAAAAAATAATTTTCTCATTCCCATGGGAGGGGAATTATGATTTACATTTTTATTAGTTTTAAAAATAGGTTTATCTTAACAATTTATTAAAATAATTTTTTTTCTAAATATTTTTTTTTCTGAGCTGCGAAATGATATAAAACGTTTCACGTCTTTTACAATAGTTTCAGAGTTTTTCTAAAAACTGCGTTTTTCTCAGCTGCGAAAAGAAATGAAATGTTTTATTTAAACAAAAAAATTTTGTTTTAAGTTTTTTTTTAAATATTGAAATTTTTTAATATTTTTCATAAAAATATTTTTTTAAACATTTTTTTTTCTGAGCTGCGAAATGATATAAAACGTTTCACGTCTTTTACAATAGTTTCAGAGTTTTTCTAAAAACTGCGTTTTTCTCAGCTGCGAAAAGAAATGAAATGTTTTATTTAAACAAAAAAATTTTTTTTTAAGTTTTTTTTTTAAATATTGAAATTTTTTAATATTTTTCATAAAAATATTTTTTTAAACATTTTTTTTTCTTAAAACATAGTTTTCTTAGTTTAATTTTTTTTTGTTTAAATTGTTTTTTTCTGAGCTGCGAAATGAAATAAAAAGTTTTACGTTATTTAAAAGAATTAAAATTTTTCAAAAGTTTTTATTAAAAATGAAATTTATAAATATTTTTCATAAAATATTTGTTTGACATTTTTTCTTAAAAAATAGTTTTACTAAAAATTGTGCTTTTCTGAGCTGCGAAATGAAATAAGAAGTTTTAATTTATTTAAAAAAAATTTAAATTTTTTTAAAAGTTTTTATTAAAAATTGAAGTTTGCTAAAATTTCTCTTTAAAATATTCTTTTTAAAAATTTGTTTGCTTAAAAAATAATTTTTTAGTTTCAATTTTTTCGGAGTTATGGTTTAAATTTTTTCTTAGTTTTCAGAAATAGATTTTTTTAAAAGTTGTTATAAAAAAAATTTTCGAAACATTTTTTGTTTTGTAAACTAGAATTTGTTGGTCCCAATGGGATCGAAGATAAAATTAAAACTCTTTAATTATTTTCCGAAATAGAAATTCTTAACCATTTTTTTATTAAAATACTTTTTTTCCGAAATTTTTTCAAAAATAGTTTTTTACTTCCAATAGGAAGTTTTTTTTAAGTTTAGCTAAATATTTTTAAAGTTTTCATAAAAAATTTAAATTTGTTAATACTTTTGGTAAACAAATTTTTTTAAACATATTTTTTCTTAAAAAATAATTTTCAGTTCAAATTGTTTTTCTAAAAATTGTGTTTTTCTGGGCTGCGAAGTAAAATAAAAAATTTTAAATTCGTTTAAAAGTTTTTATTAAAAATTGAAATTTGTTAATATTTTTCAGTAAAATTTTTTTTTTAACAATATTTTTTTCTTCAAAAATAATTTTTTAGCTAAAATTTTTTTTCTAAAAATTGTGTTTTGCTGATCTGCGAAATGAAATAAAAATGCTTTAACTTATTTACAAAATAATTTTTTTTTACATTGTTATTAAAAATTGAAATTCGTTAATATTTTTCATAAAATTTTTTTTCTAACGTTTTCTTACAAAATATGTTTTTTTAGTTTAATTTTGTTTTCAAAAATTGTGTTTTTCTGAGCTGCGAAATAATATAAAAGGTTTTAATTTATTTAAAAAAATTAAATTTTTTTAAAATTTTTATGAAAAATTGAAATTTGTTAATATATTTAATTTCAATATTTTTTTTTAAATATAATTTTTCTAAAAAAATAATTGTTTAGTTTCAATTTTTTCGGAGTTATGATTTTTTTCGAAAAAATATTTGTTATGTAAAATAGAATTTTTTAGTTGCAATGGGATCGAAGTTGTACTTTAAACTTTTAAATTATTTTCTGAAATAAAAATTCTTAAATATGTTCTTTTATTTTATTTTTACTATTTGTTTTAAAAAAATTAACATTTCAAATTTTTTTTGTATTTTTATTTTTCTAAAAGTTGTTCTTTGTTCTTAATGAAATAAAAAGTAAATTTCCATTTCCAATAGGATCAGCGTTAGAAATGTTTGAAAATAAATATCCAAGCCAAAAATTATGAAACAGTAAAAATTTTGATTACCTCTATTTCTAAAAAAAATACATACTCGAGTATGCAGCTCTTGCGGCGTGTTACTTTTTAACCTAATTAAAGCAATGATGGCCATAATGTCCCATATGCAATAAATGGGCCGGAGCAAAGATTTGGGGAATCAAGTCAGAATACACTTGTCCCTCTGGGTCTACTGTGTTTAAATAAAAAGAAATGTCTGGAATAGTTATTCACAGTAAATGTACTGATTTGCAAGAACATAGACGCATTTCACAGATTCATTCAAAGGACAGAGGCTCGACTAACTGACAGCAGTGGTTACAGATATCTAGGAAGAGCTTTTTCAAAAATTTGTATCCCCTATATTTTCCTAAAACAATAATCCTCAAAATAAATTTGTCACACATAGGAAGTGTTGCGAAATTTCAGCTAAATCAAAAATCTATCGGTCAAATTTGGGCTCGGTTTGTAAAAGAATTAAGAAGTCTTGTATTCGAGACTAAAGGCTAAGCCAAAATTAGGAGAATCGAGTCAAGAAATGCCAATCTCTCTAGGTTTCCTGCATTTGCAAGTTTAAAGAAGCCAAAGTTGACTAAATTGCAAAGACATGATGTTTAAAAGAACTGACGAGGTTCGCTATAAAATTTCGCACTGATTTGTGGATATATAAAGCGAGATGCATTTATAATTTTTCAACACGACAAACGACCTTTGTACCAGCTTATTTTGAAGCTTAGACACCTTAGATAGCAGAACTTCAGTGCCCAAATCGGGAATCCTGAATGCTTTCTCGCACACAATGCTTTCTTACCCGGCTTCCTTTACTTTGGAGCGCAAAGCAGCATATTTCAGTTTGCATTCGCGTTAGTCGGGCACTCACGTTTGTTCTATTCAAATATAAATTTGTCATTCCATTGTATATTTTATGATGGCCCACTGCTTTCCTCCTCACAGCTGCCAACAAAAAAATTAAAATGGCATTCTTCGCCGCGATGCAGGGAATTCTCAAAGAAGTGCCTTAATTCGCATGGATTTCGCCACAAATTGCGCGGAAAAAAGCATTAGAAGTAATTGAACTTCGTCTTTTCGCTTAAGCTCTCTGCTTTCCTTTTAAATATATGAGTATGTGTGTATGTGTGTATGTGAAGTGTACATGTACGCGCCTCAACATCTTCCTCCGCATTTTATAATCTTGTTTTTTTTCTGTTGGCTTCAAGCATTGCTTTGTTCGATTGATTTGTTGTTTATATTTGTATTTGTTGGCGTTTTTAGATACATTTATTTCCGTTACAATTGTGAAGTTTTCGAGAACAGCACAACAAATACAATTAGATTGAAATACAGAGCACAGCAATGCGTCACGTTTTATTGTGGAAGCGTGAAAGTAATAAAAATGTATATAAATTTTGACAGAAAAACAAATGAGGAATATAAAAAACTTCAGCGTATTGAAAAACTTTAGCCGCCATGTCATCAGACGTTATTTTTCCGTTACAGATTTTATTTTGCTAGAATTTTTTATTTGTCACACAGCCGCTAAATCGATAGCACTCGAGTCAAAACAAAAATTTATCTACAGTCTGTCAAATTCATGTGTTTTGCAGACAGCGACAGCGACAGCGAAATCTCAATTAAATGCCTTGCCACAAATTCACCGCTGGGGGGGAGCAAAAGTTAATGGGTCTACTCTGCTGCGTAACGTAAATATTACACAGAATACTATGTAGCGCATTTATACAGGCATACGTGCATACATATGTACATAAGCAAATACATACATACATACACAAATACATATGTAGTTACATATTTGCTATTACAGCTTGCATTTGGTTTCGGCCTAATGCAGTGGCTAATTTTGAAATTATTGGATGCAAATTAATTAAATTAAAGTTCTACAAGTTCATTTCGACTATTCCTTTCTTCTCATTTTTCTAGCTTTTAAATATTAAAATATTTTACTGACTATATGGGACAAAAAGTCAAAAAAGACAAGAATGGGATATACCATTTATGAAAAAGGAATGTTGGACCTGTTTGTCAATAGATGCCACCAGCAGTGTGTGCTAGTCGATTCTAACATAACCTAAACGTCATAAACCAAGCTTAGACCTATGGTAAACAAACTGCTTCGACACATTAGTGATTTTGTTTTGGTTTCATATACTTTTGGTTTTATGAAAATGTCTGATTTTGTGCCGAGTAATCGTCATTTGCGGGAAGAGTTGATTTTCCTCTTTCATTCGAAAAAAACGAGGTTGTCTGTAAAGTCGGTTTACTGACGATAGTTTAACGTGACAACGTCATAAGAAAATATTGATGGAATGGTTGTAATTTTCAAAACAAAATTTTAATTTTATTTGTTTGATAGATATTTTGTATGGATATAGAGGAGGAGGTAAATGGAATCGCAATGGAATTGGTCAAGTTACATTTACACAAACGTGAAAAATTACGAAACATTTATAAAATTCATGAAAGATATGTTCAATTTCGATTGTGAATCAGACGTTAATAAGTCAACAACACTAAGAGGAACCATCATCGATTTGCCTTTTTCAAGGCACTTTACACTCGAAACACTCCCTTTCATTTCCTACTTTTTCTATCATCGTCCTATTCTCAACAGAGAAATGGTTCATTACCATGCACACAGGAAGAAGGCATATGCAAATACAAGTATGTGAATTTATATACCTACATATGCGCATATACATACATACATATGCTCACTTAAGTAGGAGAGAGCAAGATGTCGAACGTTGCCGTTCGTTTGCTTTGTTTGCTTTGTCGTTCGTTCCGCGCTTTCGCTTGCAGTTCATTCAAGGTAACGGCAATAAAGCAAGGTAACGACAAATGAGCAAGGTAACGACACATTTTTTCGCGCGTGCAGCCGGCTAAATCGAATTATAAGACGTTATCACGTCAAAAGCGGCGGCTGAAGCGCATCGAGAGCTACAAAAAGTTTATGGAGATGCTGCTTTAAGTGAAACAACGCCGAGATTGGTTCCGTCGCTTCAAAGACGGTGATTTTAATGTTGACGACCGTCCGCGCTAAAGAAGGCCAAAAACCTTCGAAGTCGCTGAATTGGTGGCATTGCTCAATGAGGATCCGTGTCAAACGCAAGAAGAGCTTGCTTTAGTATTAGAAGTTACCCGCCAATCCATTTCCAACGATTGGATGCTTTGGGAATGATTCAGAAACAGGGGAGTTGGGTGCCTTATAAGTTAAAACCAAGAGATGTTGAACGTCGTTGTCGTTTTTTCGCCTGTGAACAACTGCTCCAGCGGCAAAAAAGGAAGGGTTTTCTTCATCGCATCATGACGGGTGATGAAAAATGGATTCATTACAGCAATCCAAAGAAAAGAAAGTCATGGGGACTGTTCGGTCATGCTTCTACGTCGTCGCCTCGGCCAAATATTCACGGTGTGGAGGTATATTTGGTGGGACCAAGTTTGTGTTATTTCTAATGAACTGTTAAAACCAAGCGAAACTATCACTGGGGATCGGTATCGACTTCAATTGATGCGATTGAGCCGATTGAGCCGACCACTACGTGAGAAGCGGCCACAATACGCGGAGAGGCATTAAAAAGTGATTCTACAGCATGACAACGCTCGGCCTCACGTTGCCAAACTCCTTAAAACTTACCTGAAAACACTGAAATGGGAAATCCTACCCCAACCGCGATATTCTCCGGATATTGCGCCATCCGATTATCACCTGTTCGGATCGATGGTACATGGTCTAGCTGGACCAGCACTTCCATTCATATGAAGACATAAAAAATGGCTTGATCCGTGGAGATCTACTAGAAAGATGGGGAAAGGTAGTAGCCAGCGATGTCCAATACTTTGAGTGATTCTCTTGTAACCATTTTTTCAGAGTGAAGTTGTATTTTCATCAAAAAAACGGCGATAACTTAGTTTCGTACCTAATACATATTCATTTATGATCCGAGTATAAATAAATTAAATCAACCACAGCATACATTTTTCTGCAGCCGGTTGGGAACACCTTGAAGTGAATCTAAAATGGATGAACCTAAAATTTGTATACAAACTTAGACTTACCATAGTCTGTAAAGTGCTAACCGTTATTAAAAAAAGGTTCTACTATTATCTGATAATTCATATCTCCAGTGGAAGCTAAGTCCACAACCAACCGAGTATGAGGAATCAGCCCAGCAGCTTTTGGCTGCGATGCTCACAGTGAATAGCCTTGCAATATTTTTAATTACAAGAATTCCGCGCTTGCCCCATTGTGCAACTCCGAAATACTTCATGCCTACACTTGTAGAAGCTAACAATTACGATGGCAATACCTTCTAACGATAGGCATTCACACTCGCATTCGTATGCGTCCATCGACAGGCCTATACCTGGAAGCCAACAAACTAAATATGTTGATATATTTTTGCAATTTTTTTTTTTACTTTTCGCGTTGTTTTTGTACATTGCACTATGCCGTGTTGCATTTTCATTTCGCATTCTGCCTGAGGTGTTGTGCGTTTTCATTTTTTGCTCTCGTTTTTTTGTTTTTTTTTTGCTTGCTTGTTGCCCACTGTTTGAGGCATATTTTCCGTTTGTTGGGCTGTTTGTTTGCGTATTTGCGGCATGCAGCAGCAATCTCACCTTAACTCATTTGTCCGTTGTCTGTTTGCTGTTATGTACACACACACACACACACATTCAACTGCATTCAAATAGCAACGTGCTTGCATTTATTTGTCTGTATTTATTCTGTTTTTTTTTTGTTGATTTTTAATAACTTTTTTTCCCATAGACTGCATAGACTGCAGCGCAGGTGCAACGCGGTTGACTTCTCTCGGCATGGTTGGTTGGGTCGGCCGGCTTTTGTACCGTTTTTAATTTTCCTGTTTTATTTCCGGCTTTACGATTCACAACTCAACTTGATTGCATCGCTACAGTAGCAGTTGTTGTTGTTGTTGTGCTTGTTGTTCTTGTTTAATTTTTTCCCTCACCACCAAAACCCCAGTTGCTGGTTGCTGTCGATATTTTTTCCATATCCCAGCCAGCCAGCCGCTTTGGTAAATATGGAAGTTTATGCATTTTCTCTCTTCTTTGTTGCTTGGCTTACATCATTCCTCTTCTGCCTTTGTTCTACTTTATATTCTAATAAACGTTTTTAATTTCTCCACACAAATTGTTTAAATGTTTTCCCTTTTTTCCGCAACATTCAACACATTCAAGAGGGCCAACGCAAATGCTGCAGGTTAACCTCAAATGTGCCCTCAACTGAAATATGCAATAAAAAAATACAAAAAAAAAAAAAATACAATAAAAAAGAAAAACAAATTTGCTTTCTGACTTAAATACTTGGCTTCTCGTGTATTAGCTGAAGTTGCTGCTATTTTACTTTTCTCTCTAAACATCCTATTTACCAATGTGTCTCGTGTCTTGTTTGTTTGGAACAAAAAAAATATGCGGCTTCCTTCCCATTTGCTGCCCCCCCAATGCGATAAGCGCTGTGTCACCCTGCAAGCTGTTATGTTGGTAATGGGAAAGGGGAAGAAAAGTCCACCCCATTCAGTGATTGTAAAAAATTCGCATGCTTCTTTCGCTTTATGTTTACTGCGACATAACAGCAGGTGGAGCAGCATCTTTGGCAAATATTTACATAA
Source organism: Anastrepha ludens (assembly GCF_028408465.1). Lineage (NCBI taxonomy): Eukaryota > Metazoa > Arthropoda > Insecta > Diptera > Tephritidae > Anastrepha > Anastrepha ludens. The sequence continues at coordinate 14,778,409 of NC_071499.1, forward strand.
AAAGGTCAGTAGCACCTTTGAATGGGCCTACGCTGAGTGCTGAGTATTCGCCATAGACGGGCATCCCTTGCTAGTCTTTCTTTACTGCTGTCACTTAGATTGGCTTCGCGTTGTGTAAGAGCTGTGCCTTCGCTACTGGGCATTTATCGCATATGTTTCTTTTTTTTGCTGATATTGAGTTGTCTAAAAATTTAATGCCAAAATTTAAGCAAAATTTCAAAATTTTTTTCATTAACTCTCATCAGCATCATGACGAATTCTTAGAGTTCCAGTAGACTCATAGGGCCACAAAAAATTTCGTTCATTCGATTCTGTTTTGCGCCAATCTTTTAACTTCACTCCAGCTAAGCTGCATGACGCGGGTTTCTGACACCAGCAGTCATATCCAGGTACTCGCTGGCCGGCGGCTTCATTGGCGGTTCCAGTCAATGTCGGCTCTTGTTAAGTCACCAGTACCTCTAGAACAGCCCACCCAACCCTATTTTCTCTTTCGGATCTCTGATAGTATTGGCTTCTGCTGGGTTCTAGCCCATAAGTCAGCATTCGACATAACGTTTATCCAGAATATTTTGAGAATTTTTCGAAGTCATCTGTTCACTAAAACTTGTAATGAGTTTGTGTCAGCTGACGGGCGCGTTCCATGTTTCTCAACCATAAAGTAACGTCGACTTTCTTTATCTCGAACCCCCACTGACCGATATAACGCTGCTTAAATAGCAGAAAGATTTGACATCTTCGAGTTAGATACCATCAATTGAGAAATTTTGCGTATTTTCTATGCATACACGCATGACTTCGGTTTTTTGGATATTGATATTCAGGCCGGCTTTTTCAGCTGCTTCTCGTACTGCTTGAATCTTGGCTGTCATGTCACGCTAGTTGTGGAACAGAATTCAGATGTCATCTGCATAGTTAAGGTCCGCAAGGCGCCCTTGCAGTCCCCAGATGGCGACGCGTTTTTCATGACAACGTCCAAAGCGATGTTAAAGAGAAGTGACGAGAGAACACATCCTTATCGTATACTTGCTAATATTTTGATTTTGTCGCCCAGAAGATTCTCGTGCATTATCCGACAGCTTGCGTCCATGTAAAGTGCTTCGACGAGTTTAATCAAATTCGATGGGACCCCTTTACACTCGAGGGCGTTATGAATAGCGCTGCGATGTAAAGTATCGAAAGATTTTTGAAAGGCTATAAAGCGGCCTGGGTAGTCTAGCGTCAGAGCACTAGCCTGCCATCCCAGAGGTTGTGGATTCGAATACCACGTAAAGCACAGTCCTTGCACTTTTCCAAACTTACCTACATTTGTAGTTTCTATAAAAAAATTTGACACACAGATGGCGCTCACAGCAGTAAGAAGGCGTTGTTCCTAAGCAACGATAGGTGGGCATTCCCACTACTTAGGACTGGTAGTGGCAGGCTTATCACCTACCCTGTCAGAAAGCAGGATTAACGAATCCAGCGCCAGACTGAGTCTTTTCGAGGCCCTATGCTCCCGAGTGGAGGGAATATGAAAAAAAGCCAAAATGAAGCTCGCCTGTTCCTGTCTGCGTTCTGGTTGCAATATCGCTGAAAGTCTTTTGTTTATGATTTGTGTGATTATTTTCTTAATCATACTGAGGATGGCAATTCCCCTCCATTTTTTACTTTTCGGCAGATTGCCTTTCTCATGGAATTTCATAAACTTTATTAGCCCAAATATATTCCACTTTGAGCGTTGATCGTTTGCCGTTAAGTGAGAGTTGAATAGGTTATCGTTCCATCACTGTAGAGCTCCCAAACTAACTGAGCGAAAACTCGAATGCGTACTTCAAGCCTTTAGTAGTGTGTTCGCCTAAATTACAGATTAGACAGGCATTGGATATTATATTTGTAAAGGTCTCTGTATTTAGATTTAAGATACCTCCTTTTGAACGAATGTGAGGCTTACAAAATAGTCTATGACAAATTTAAAATTGGATATGGCTAATGCGAAGTGTATATGCGGACACTTTCCTCATAAGATCCAAATTATTTTTTAGCAAGGCGATTTAACAACTCGGGTATAACAAATTTTAGCGACTAAGCCACTTTTTAACTCAGTTAGTATTTTTACGCACCCTTCCCCAGCAAGTTTACGTGGTAGTCTATTGGACGCAAGCCTTGAAAACGCAAAACAAATATCATTTGAGCACGGGGTAGACCTTGAGGCAGCCCTGGAGTTCTTAATTTTTTTGGAAATATAAATACATCTGAGTTCATATATTTTGATTTCTTCATGATTTTACATTTTTAAGCTCAAGCTCTTTTTATATGACAGTTTGAAATGTAAAAGAATTCCCAAGTATTTATGTTCATTTACAACTTGCACAGGCCCATTCTCATACATCCAACTATAGAAACGTGGCTTCATGTATTAATTAAACTCTATTCAACTTAGCTTAACGTATAAGAAATTAACAGAAAAATTATGCAGAGAAAGAAATAAAAAAATCGTAGGTATAGGACCGTAAGTTCTGAAGCAACCGCTTGCAATTGGTTCGTATGTCCAGCTCTCCACATTCTGGTACTGAAGAAGGAATTGGATTTTACCGTATTTTATGAAGAAATTTGAAAGATGGCAAACTTGGAAATTCCATATTTGAGCTTATGAACTTTACAACGCCAAAAACTTAGTGAAGCGAATAAAGATCCAGCGGCTACGTTGGCTGGGTCATGTCGTCCGAATGGATACAAACGCTCCGGCTTTGAATGTATTCGATGCGGTACCAGCTGGTGGTAGCAGCGAAAGAGGAAGGGCTCCTCTGCGTTGAAAATCAGGTGGAAAAGGAGTTGGCTTCACTTGCTGTGTGCAATTGGCGCCGGTTAGTACGAGAAGGAAAATACTGGCACTGGCAATCAAGAAGAACTTGTTCTTGGCGGACAGAAAAGTTGCTGAGGGATTCTACCAGAACTTTCATTAACTTATAGAATTGTTCAGGAACAGCTGTCATAAAGAGGGTGACAAACTGATGATTAGTCTCTTTATTTTTTTGTTTTATTCCCTCATAATTTATATTTTAAAATAGATAACATTTTTAAGTAGAGCTAAGGTTAGGTTAGGTAGTACTGGATATTCCGTAAAAAGATCTGACTTAGACCTCTAGATTCCACTGAGTTACCAGTGCTATGTATTTGGAGTCGAAGATAATACTTTTTTAATTCTCAATGCACGTCTGCGCGAGTTTTAGCAAACCGTTCAGCCTTTTGTCGGCAATATCTTTCGAGGATAAAAAACAAGTTGATTCTAGACATATTTGTCGAGTCCTACAAAGAGCAGGTCAAGTAAGTGTTCCAAAGTACCAATGGACTAACCCAATTATGTGTGAGATGTGTGATGAGACAGTGTCCTTTCAGTAGTCCAACCAAAGCTAGTTCCTCATCTAACGTGCTCAGTCGCAGCAAGCGAATGCCTCAGCGAGTTCGTCGGCTCTCTCATTCCTTTATCTTTATCCGTTTTTTTATCCCTGTACTTCCAGTCCTTCTTTGCAATTTAGTGCCCATTCTTCTATATCTTTGTAAATTAATATTGGTACAGTAGCAGATTCGGCAAGAATCTTCCGAAGTCTTGGTGCTTCAGATATCTTGCCTATTTCACCACAGAAACTCTGCCATAAGCTTTTCTTGGCTCTCCGAATTTCTTTCTTGTAAATGGACAGTAAAACTCTGTACTCTCTCCAGTAATTATCGCATTCGGCGACCTTAACTATGTACATAAATTAAAGAATTCATTTAATTCTCTTCTTTGTCGACCTGTTGACCTTGTTCCACCATGACGGTTTGGGATTTCGCTTCCGCTTTGAAGGCGAACAAGATTTATGATAGGCTAGAAGACTTTTACTGGTAAAAAGCTTCGTTGCCGTCTGCAGATCTTCGCTGGTGGAAATACCGAATGATGGGTTCAGGTAGGTATCGAACCCGATTTGTGTTGTTTGGGTTTTTGAAAGCTCTGTTTTTGTGTGGTGGCTTAAAAGACACTGTAAAGTTTATCTACTGCCTATGATCAGAGAATTAGTTTTGCTTTAGAACCCGCCAAGATAAACCTTGTAGTTTGTCATATCTAATACATCTTCTGATGTTGGACCTATGTATGTCGGGATATTTCTTCTATTTGCTATATTTACGTTGTTCTGTAATTTTTAAATGGTTGAAGTGACAGTCTCGCACTCCTCAAATAGTACCAAAGCGCCGTTTTGATACCATTGTGTGACCTCCAACAGGAAGATATCTACAGCCAACCAGAGCTGTTGATATAATGGAGAAGATTGATGGGATTTCGGTTGGTGCACTGCCCCAGACTGTCAAAGAAAGTAGCACCCAGTGACCTAAATCGTCTAGCTGCCAAATCCTGACATTTACAGAGAAAATGCTCCACAGTCTTCTTCTCTGAAAAGTCCCCATAGCTTCTGCAAGGGGGGTTAAATGCTGACCCTAGGTTTTTCGCGTTTATGCCGCTCGCTCAGTGACCGGTTAACACAGCCACGGGTTTGGAAATTGAATGGCGAGGAGTCCAAAGGACTTTCTGAACCATTCGTATATTGACATGGGGGCAAAGGGTTTTCGAAATAGCACATGAAGAAATGGAGCTCCATCTTTTCTGCGTTTTCCTGAGAAATAATTTGAGCAGTTCCCCTTTAACAACTGTCTCTGGAGCCAATTCAGCCCCTTTCCTGGCAAGCTCATCAGTAAATTCATTTTCCTCTATGTTCATATGTCCTGGAACCCATATCAGAGAAATGTTACCTGCACACCTAAGAGATTTGGTCTCCCTCTTACAGGAGTTTACTACTTTCGTTCTCCCTCGTTCCCGCGTTCCCTAAGCATTTTGCATGCCTGCAGGATGGCAAAGATTTCTGCTTGAAAAACACTAGCAATATTTGGCATTTAAGGAGACAAGGAGGCATATTTAAAGGAGACAGATAAATTGGCTGACTTAGAGAATACCCCTGCTCCGACTCCCGATTCCATCCTGGTAAATAATTTTGTTGAATTTATTTTTTTAATATGACATCCGGTATATAGCCACCGCAATTAAGAAATATATAGTCCATTCAATCAGTCCAATTTTTGGCTATTTTTTCCAATAAACTATGACGCCATACGGCCAGTCAATGAATATTGGCTTCAAGAGTTTCCGATTTGACGCCATGAACGAACAACTTAGCACATCGCCATAAAAAGTAATCCAGATGCGCTAGTTCATTCGAACGAGTGAGTCAGTGAAACGGGACCATTTCTAGAAAGGAAGTTGTCAGCAAACTGATTTTGAAATAAATCGATTGTTAAGTCATAACTCCCAGCCCATTCGAACTAAAAAATTAAAATTATTAGGAAAACATTAATTTATAATAATATAATAAAAAATGAAAACAAATTTACATTTTTTTAAATAACTTGAAACCTTAAGTCATAGCTTCGATTCCGTTGGAATTAGAAATTCTTTTAATATATTTTGAGGATAAGAAAATATACAATTTTTAGAAAAGAAAGCAGTTATTAGAAAAAAACTATTTTTAAAAATTAATTCAAACTTTAAGGGATCTCTGGGATTGGACTAAAAAATTATTTTTCAAAAAAAATGCTTAGAAAAAATTACTTTAGTGAAAAAATTTTACAAATTCACAATTATAAATAAATTTAAAGTTTAAATCATAACTTCGATGCCATTGGAAATAGAAAATTCTTTTGTCACGCTAAAAAAAATCCTTTTTCCCAGCTTAGATAGAAAAAAAATGTTTGGAAAAATCTTAACGTTTAAGTCATTACTTCTAACATATTGAAATTAGACAATTTTTTTATGAAAAAAAAATTTAAATAAAAATTATTTTATTGGCTGTACAACTTCAAAGCGTTAAAAAAAAACAATTTATTTAAGTATAAAAGCGAAAAAACATTTTATTCAAAATATTGTCCATCGAAAGCGGCAACTTTTTCCCATTTTTCAGGTAATTTATGGATTCCATCTCTAAAAAACTTCTCATCTTTTGCGCCGAGAAAGTCATCAAGCCATTTTTTAATACATTGGTGAACCGTATTCCAGAAAGGTGATTCTGGATCGACCGAAATAAGTGGTAATCAGAAGGTGCTATGCCTGGGCTATAAGGCGGGTGAGGTAGAATTTCCTATCCGGGAATTTCCAAATAATTTTTAACCGGTACTGCAACATGTGGCGGAGCATTGTCATGGTGGAAAATCAATTTCTCGAATGGGCGACTATTCTGGCCGTTTTTCGGCTATTGCTTGCTTCAAACGTATCAATTGTTGCCTGTATAGCTCTCCCGTGATCGCCTGGCCCGATTTTAACAGCTCATAGTACAGCACACCCTTCTGATCCCACCAAATACAGAGCACTACCTTCAAACCATGAATATTCGGCTTTGGTGTCGATTTGGCTGGTTGGCCTGGCTTCACATATGATCTTTTACGCTTTGGGTTGTCGTAATGAATCCACTTTTCATCGCCAGTGATAATACGATGCAAAAACGATTTCTTTTTGTGGCGATTAAGCAGCATTTCAGACATGCAAAATCGTCTCTCAACGTCTCTCGGCTTCAATTCGTGTGGCACCCAATTTCCTTGTTTGTGAATGTATCCGGCTTTTAAACGTTTAGAAATGGCTTGTTGAGTGACTTCCAATGTTTTTCTAAGTTCTTCTTGAGTCTGACGTGGTAATGCCTCCAATTTTTCGCCTTCAAACTTTTTTGATGGACCTGATCGCTCTTTGTCTTCTGTGTCAAAATCACCATTTTTAAATCGTGCAAACCACTGCTGTCATACTCTAACCTCTGGACCATATTCAGGATAAGCTTCTGCGAGTAAACGCTGTGCTTCTGTTGCAATTTTCTTTAAATTGAAGAACAAAAGCAAACCTCCCCGCAAATGCGGTTTTTTTGTTGGAACGTAATTTGACATTTTGACTGTAACAAAAAAAATTTGTGTGTTTACTAATATTTTATGTGACATATCAAATTTACTTTTGGCGTGCTTTAACATAGAATAGCTGTGACTACATAAATAGATATGAGGTTAGTAACAAATACGAAATTAATTAGTTGTTTACGCGATAATAAATGTTTCTAAATTCCTATTGTTGAAAATATAGATATATTCTTAAAAAATGGCACCACCTCAAACTCCTCGCCCAATTTTCTATTTAAGCGCGCTGTATGGCAAGTTGCGTCAGCTTTTCGGAATCAAATGTCCTCAATGTTTAGCTGATTAAATTTTGGAAACAAAAACTCAGTCAGCATGGCTCGATAGTGCTCGGTAGCTTTTTCTTCATTGCGAAAGAAATCAGAACCGAAGATGCCGCCAGTGCTCTATGAAGGTAGCTAACAGTTTTTTTTTTCTTTTTTTCAAAGAAAATTTCCAATTCATAGTGTCAACACAGTTTCCCATTCTCAGCTGTCATCGATATGTTGTTGTTTTAACAGCATAAACATTTCCCATACATATACGTGGAATGCTACTGGAATGTCAGTCCTCGGCCGGATATAAATCCCAGTCGTTCCAGTAACGTAGAACCCAAGAATGATGGAAAGAAGATTGCGCCCATCAGAGCGTACGTGACGTCACGTTTGCTGAGTTGTGCAGTATTGCCAACCATTTGCTCTTCGCAATAAATTTAGTGCTTTTTTATACCCAAAATGCAAATATTTTTAAGTTTCGTGTTTGTTTCTTTTTTTAATTTAAAGCTACCGAAACATTAAGTTAAAAAACAAACTATATTATTAAACAAAAAAAGGTTAAAAAGGGTCACTCTGAGAAGATTTTAGTGCTAATGAAAATTTTTTTACTCTTATAAAATTTTATAACTTGAAAGTGCAAATTTAATTTTTGGCTCCATTTAAGGTTATGCAAAAATATTAAATGCCACTTTCTCAACTCTTCTTAATATTGAAAACCTTTTTACACATTTTAAAATACCTTTGAATTTATTGAATGCGAATTAAAACCATAGAGGTGTAATCGTTTCTTCCGGTCATCAATCCTTATTGAGACATAGGACATTAAGAGTTATATTCATTGTAAAAATAAACAAGAAAATACTAGAAAATACTAAAGAAACCATACTGACATTTTTACAAAAAGAGTATCTTATCTAGTTACATAACTTCAAATATAGCAAAAAAGTCGTTCCCTTAACAAAAGAGTCTCGCTTAACAAAAAAACCTCATCAATTAAATTGTACATAAGCATCACACATTTATTTAAAAAAAACGCACATTTAAAGACAATTTATCACGCATACAAAGTTCTTTAAGGGGTAACACCACTGTACACGCGTAAAATAAACACGATTTTTAAAGAATTTTTTTGTATAGAAGGAAAGGGAAAACAATCACTCTGATTTGGGAAGTTATTACTTATATACTAAAATACAAAACTACAAAGTTTGATCGAAAAATTTTACAAAATGGCGGCATTGGAGACATTTTTGTAATGTGGTTTCTCTTGAAGGAGCTCCGCGGTACGCAGCACAGAGGGTGCAAATTTTAATCTGGAACAAAGAAACATTTTTTTTCTTAAGGGGTTATATACCTTGTGTTTTTCAAAAAAATCAAAATAAATTTTATTTCTTTATCGTAAAGTACAATCCCTTGAGAACATTTTCCAAAAATTTCATAGAGATCTGAGCAATAGATCGAAAGTTACAGCGTTTTAAATTGTGCGTCGTCACGTCCTGAGCGTACGGCCTCATGCGGCGCTTGAAACTTTAAACGCGATTATCTCAAAAACGTGTTTTTCCAAAAATGCTTTTGCGGTGGACGCGATTGCAAAAAAAGTATTCAACCGATTTTTATAATTTTTTTTTTTAAATTGTTCGTAATTGATGTCGCCTCTTAGTGAACGATCAACTTTTTATGTATAAATTTTTATTTTGCAGATATGAATTTTTTAATGCCAATTTTAGGACTGTAGAAGTGGAGTTTTTTAAAAACATGTTCCTATTTTCACAAAAATCAAAATATTTAATATATTGATCGTTCACTAAGAAGATATAACCCTATACTAATGAAATCTTTTCGATTTTTTGATTTCAGTTGACTTGGTGGACTTGAATCGCGTCCACCGCAAGCCTCTTCCAAAAAAAGGGTCTTGGGGGAAAACGCCATAACTCCGCCATTTTTAAATATTTTTACACAAACAAAGCCTTTTTTTTTTCTTTAAACATTGTAATATCCAATAATAAAAACTTTTATACAATAAAATTATTGCTACATATCTTTAAAAAAAAACCCAACTTTCGCTAATTTCACCGGACCACAAGGTATATAACCCCTTAATCTAGATAAGAATAGCTAGAGAAACACTTAGGGGATTTAAAAAATATTTATTTTTGTGGAATTAGCAAGCATTTGAAGGAAAAAACTCTATTTTGGACTAAAAAACGGCACTTAAATAATTATAACAATCGTTTAAATTAATCTATCGAAAATCCCCTACGCTCTTCTCTTAAGAAGTTATTATACAGACGTAGTGAAAAACCTGATTAAAAATATTTAAAATTGTTTGAGTTATGCTGCGTGCCAATTTCAGAAAACGTGTTTTGAGGAAAACGCGTTTAAAGTTTGGAAAATTGGCGAAGTCGTTAGGTAGCAGTCACTAACGCTTGGTTAAAAGCTTCAAATATTTATGAAATAAACTTCGGTAACGTATAAAACTTTTTGTTCTGTATTTTAAAAGGTTCAAAGAATTTTTTAAGCTTATAAAAAAAAAATAAATTTTTTGAAATTTCTACAGTGGTGTTACCCCTTAAGTGATTCAATAAAAATTTGTTGGGTTATTTTCTTTGAATGGGCATTTTAGTGCGTTTTTATATCCAAAGCTAGGCAACACTGCAGTAGCGAGAGCGAGATTTGACTGCCGAAAGCAGAAGAACACCAACAACAACTGCAATCGCGGGCAATGCTACCAGATGTTAAAAAAAAGTAAAGCTAAATAAAACTGAGTGAATTATTTAAATAATTATTAAAAACTGTATATTTTACAAAATTATAAGCACTACATTTTAATTACAACAGGCTAGAAAAATGTCATGGAGAAAGAACTAAAACTCCGAGACTAAATAACAAAAAAAAAAAAAAAATCAATAAATCGAAGATGGTAATCTGGCCATACTGGAGCTAAAATCACGTAACTAGTTGTCAAATTCGCTGAGCGCAAAGTAACGGGACCACGATAGGTGCCATCTCATTATTCTTTCCATCATGCGTAGAACCGACTCTCATGAGAACGATAGTTATCGATATCGATAGTTCTCATACAGCTAAAAAAACCCGATAGAATAAATTGCGTTTTTATAAAAAAAAATAATTAAATGAAAAATTAAATAAATAAATATTCAAAACTTGTTAAAATGTTGAGATGCTATATTATAATTTATAGTGCCAAGTTAAACTAACAAATCAGAATTTCAAATACTAATATACTTTACAAAATCTCAAACACCTATTTTTTTTTGTAGCTGCAGCAATGCATTCACCCATACATATGTACGCATTTACAGTCTCATTCATATTTCAATATTTATTTTGAATTACCAATTCATTAAAAGCTTATATTCGAACAGTTTCACTTATCCAATATCCACCTAATTGATACTTTATTATCATTCTATTACGAGAAATCATCCATTAAATGCATCTAAACTTACTTCAGGCAAAAAATATTGTATAAATATAATACAGCCAAATACATCAATCGTACTGACTATTGACTCCCATGCTTGTTTATCTATCGACCAACACCAAAAGTAATCCACAAAAATTAAAATCGAAATTAGCACGAAAAACCGCGGCGAATGAATATAATTGCAAATAATTGTGCGGTCAATGGAGTTGCTGAACTGATTTGATTTGTTTGCTCTGGTTTGTGTATTCGTATTCCCCTGTGATGTAGCGAAACGTTTAGAAAATTGCAAATTTATTTTAATGCACTTACAGCCGCACACAAATGCATATAAAGCCCTGCCGGAAAATCCATTAGTAACGAACTGACGCACTTTTAGTGAATTTGGAGCAGAGACGCTTCTTCACTTTTTCATATACAAAGTGGCCCAGAATTAATCACCCTATCGGGAGACGTTATAATTTTTGCAAAAGGCGTCGTGCTTCGATCATATTTGACTCTTTTAAGGATAAGGCAGCTAGAGGATACAAATATATAAGCAAATCAGTGCTATACTCCACAAGAGCGTGATATAATTGTAGCATTTTTTTTACCAACAATCGGCCACTGATGTTGGTGCTGTGTAGTGCAGAATATCGACGTCGATTTCCTAATCGTGTCGCGCCAGCTGGGCACACATTTCGACACTTCGCAACCTGACTCAAACAGACTGGAGCAACACAAGGCCTAACAGGGCGCGGCTACTACCGGATTGGGCTGACAATATCACGCCTGTGGCTGCCAATGTCGCTGAGAACGAAGCTACACAATTGGATATCACCAGATGGATCTTAGTGAAAGATTTCTGGTACACATTTTCCCGTACAAAGTGCAAAGAGTGCATCAGTTAATGCCTGCTGATCATACCGAGTGAATGACTCTTAAGCCACCCTCTAAACCTGATATTACCAGCTCAGAGTTTTCCAATAGAGCTGTTCGTCAGCATTAAATTTTGTAAATGTGAGCCGCAACTAAGCCAGTACTTTAATCAGTTATCATAAAGAGATGTCACTAAAGCCGGGATCGAATCCGTCGATATGCAACGATATGTTCAACGGCCGTTTGTTAAATTGTTCCATCTTTCTTGCCAGTTTCACATGCTAGCTTCTCTTGCCATAGAGCTCTTCAGCTACATTTTACTCTCCAAAAACTTTGCTGCCTCTTCTGCTAATACATCGATCGGATACCTTCCGGCGGCAACGAATTCTGCATCGTTGTGTAAAATATTTGGCCGAATCGGTTGGTGTTGGACTACCCTTCGATAAGCCTTGGGTTCGAACCCACTTTGGACATGAACACCAAATGAAGAAAATGTTTTTTTTGGCAGATTAGCCTCGACGAGCAATGGCAAATCTCCGAGTGTATTTCTGCAAAGCTTCTCATAAAAAACCATTTACCGCTCGGAATAAAATTGTACGTGCCTCCATTTATGGAAACCAAGGTAAGTAGGTGAAATGGTTGAAGTAGCACTCTGATACTCCCCAAGTAGCACTAAAGCGTCGTTTTGATGCCATTATGAGACCCTCAACAGGCAGCTATCTACAGCCAGCCAGAGCTGTTGATATAATGGAGAAGATTGATGGGATTTCGGTTGGCGCACTGCCACAGGCGGCTGAAAAAAGGAGCACCCAGTGACTTTAATCATCTTGCTTCCAAGCCCGCACATTTACATAGAAAGTGCTCAATATTATCATTCTCTGAAAGGTCTCTACAGCTGCAAGGAGGGTTAAATGGTAAACCTAGTTTTTCCGCGTGTGCGCTGATTGCCGAATGACGGTCCAATGTTCACTATATAGCTACGAGATTGGAAACTGAATGGCGTGGAGTCCCCGGAACTCTCTGAGTACTCCTTCGTACTGAAGCCAAAGGGTTTTCGAAATAGCATTCGAAGAAATGGAGCTCTTTTTAGCGCGCTCATCTTTTCTGCGCTTTCCAGAGAAATATATTTTGCAATTTTACTTTAACAACAGTCAGAGGGATGCCCGACCGGTGGGAGATCTCTAAGAACAAGCCTGGCAAGCTTATCAGCAATTTCATTTCCCTCTATGTGCTTATGTTCTGGAACTCAGATCGGAGAGATTTTACCTGCACACCCTAAACATTTGATCTTCTCTTCTTAAAGTAGTTGACTAGTTTAGATCTGCACCATAGCATCGTTAGAGCCTGCGGGTTGGCTATCTCCTTCGCTCTCACGTTATCTTGGTATTTTGCATGTCTGCAGGTTTGCAAAGACTTCTGCCTGAAAAACACTGGCAGTATTCGGCAGCTTTAAGGGAAAAGATAAATTTGCATATTTAGGGAAATCCCATGCGCCGACAATCGGTTCCTTTATGCAGCCGTCAGTGAAGACAGAGGTGCCAGCGTCGGTGCAGGTGTTCCCCTCACTCCAATTCTGCCCACTTACCTCAAGACTCACCACAAATAGGAGCGGACCACATCCAAAACCCGAAAAGATTGTAGGCGCCAATTATTTTTATGCAAAGAAGCTAATCTCTTGAAATTCTAAAAATAATCAATGAACATTTTTTATACCCGCAATGATCTTACGATTTGGCGTATCATTAGATCCTAAGAAGAACTAAACTTTGTACTGCCCAAACATTCACACGCCAACTTTAAAATGGACACATACCACCTGTAACCCCTCTTTACCACATTCTGTTGGCGGGAGTTTGTTATTAAAAAACAACAATGGATTCTTTGCTTGTTCTTGTCTGTTAGTAAAAAAAGAGTATACCGCAGAAAGTCCCAAAACATCTATCAAGCGTACCAAAAACATGAAACTAAACATTCTCACAAACTTCTTAAAAACCCAAAAAATTTGGGAAAGTAGCTAAATCAAAGGAAGAAAAAAAAAACACCAGCTAACCAAGAAAAGTTAACTCAAACGACCCATTCGAGTGAGAGCTTAGCGCTGAAATCTTTATTCATTGATTATTTAACGACTTCTTAAGTGGTTCCCTAAGTACACAAAAACTTGCTCCTTATATGCGATTAACTGACGAGGATAAGAAATAAAGAAAAGTGAAACTCAAAGGCGCTGCATGAAAAACAAAACACAAAAAAGGGAAACACAGAAAGTGAATGCAAAAAGCAACAGAAAAAAAATAAAAGTGAAACAAAAAATTTCGAAGCGAAACAAAAACCAAAGCAAAGACTAAGCGCTGACGAATTGCTTTTGCAGAAAAAATGTGGCTTCACCTCGAATGAGGTTGAAGGGATATTTGTGGCTCGCATGCAAACATTTAAGAAAGTAAAAGCCACTAAGATTTGCCGGCATTTGCTGCCCTTTACATCCACTTGAATGAGCAGTCAGCTGGCGGACAAAGAGTAATCATGACAACGTAGGAAGGAAGGAAGGAAGGAATACAAAACAGCAGCAGAAGACATAATGGCCTCGAATGCAAAGGCGCAAAGAAAGCAAGAGGAATGGAAGCTTAGAACAAAAAAAAAAAGGCAAAGGATTTTAGGACAGCTGTGCGCTTATGTGAATGTACATTTTTCCTGATTGTACTTATATATGAGTATGTATGTATGTATTTATGTATGTATGTATAAATGCGTGTATGAATGTATGCTAAATGCGTGGCACACTTCTTACGCATGCACGCAAACAGCCGCATCGCTTCGCTTAAGTAACTTAAAAGTTAAAGTTCCATGCAAGTGCGATTATGCTTTCACCAGCTGCTTCACCAACAAACATCTGTCAAAGTGATGCCACGCAATTACGTTTTCTTTTTGGTTTTGCTTTTCAAGTGGGTTTGATTGTGCTGAATTTGACTGTTTGGTGATTTTTTTTTTTTTTTTGTCACAAAAATTTAGTCATTTAAAGGTTAAATTGAGCATGCGGAAGAGTTGACATACCTTCCAGCAGGGGTCATGAAACACCTACACTTATACAATTATCCCTGAAACCCCTTAGAGTAACAAAAATGGCTAAATATCTAAGCCTTGTACTGGTTAGGATACTAAATTGGCGACTCACAATCGCAGAGAGAGTACGCAAAGCGTGATGGCTTTGTACTTCTGCGGTAAGCTTATTGGGTAAAGATGGGGGTGGGAACCCAGTCTCATGCATTAGCTCTGCACAGCGGTAGTTGGGTCAATTATTTACTACGGCATTGTTTAATGGCGGACAACCCTCGAGAAGGGTGTGAACATTAAGGTTAACAAGGTTCAAACACTCGCATCTGTTGTCATAACCGATTCAATGTCAACCACGCCTTCGAAAGCATTATATGACACATTAAATTTGCTTCAGTAGATCAGCAGGCAAGATATATGGCTAGCAGTGCGGCAGTAAGGTTGAGTAGTAGATCCTAGTGGACATTTCGCAACTTTTCCGACTGTTGGACTATGCCCCCTCCAGCAGTCGCATTTAGCACGTTCACGACTCTTCTACTCTCAAGAGAAGAGTGGAAACGGGACGATGTAAGACGGACAAGTCCGTCCATGTGTTCACACATCGCGCAATGCTCGAGAGCAGGACGGATGGACGTGTACAGGGGTCTCCTTTAGTTTTCGGCATTCCGGCCACTGCAATATTCTTCAGGCTGAACTGATGCCAATAATATAAGCCGTGAGACTAGTACAGTGTGCTGCAATACCAGGAGATGATATCCAGCTTTTCACTGATAACCAGGTGGCGATAAAGTTCTCACAAAGCAGTGGACAACCCCCAACTTAAGCAGAAATAACGCACATCTCTGAACGGAATGGCTGTGTCATTTCACCCATAGATAACTTGGTTTCATGGCCTTTGCGAACTGAGGACAACTGCAGGGCCGATAACCAAGCGAGACGTTGCACTAAGTTGACGAATGAGTACATAGACAACGAAATAGGTACAGCAATATAGAGCAAAGCAGATGAGTATACCATCATTACCATTTTAGGTAGACAATTTTTTAATTAGTTGGAAGATCTTAGTATCTACCATAAAAATCAGGGATTTTCTAAAATGTTTGAAAAGCTTGCACTGGTTTGCGGAAAGGTAAGGTCATGTTCGCCAAGCCGCATCTCAATAGGCCTAATCTGTAAGTAAGAAATTTGGATTTTCTAGAATATTTTTCTTCAAGAAAGGTTATGCCGTTCCACTGTCGAGTAAACGTCTATAGAATATTTAGGCTCCTGAGGACATCACTAGGCCGCACGCATATTTTGAAAACATCAATTAAGTTTATTGCCCTTATCGGATCTTCTGATAGTGCGGCTAAATCATATCAGCTACCCAAAAATGGGCATAGAAAAAGCGCATACCTTGCACTCTTCCCTTCAGGACATATTAGACAGAAGCATATCTGCACCGAAACTTGCCCCCCTGTCTTCACTGATGGCTCCAAGATGGAATCGAGCAGGGGTTTTATCTATGCCCTTAAAATGGCTGAATATTGATTGTGTTTTTCACACAGAAGTCTTTGCGATCCTGCAGGCGTGCAAAATGCTCAGGGAACGTGACAGCAAAGGAGATATTAACATTTTCTCTGATAGTCAAGCTACGATCAAGGCTCTGACGACGCTATGGTGCAGAACCAAACTAGTCAACTCCTGTAAAGAGGAGATCAAATTTCTTGGGTGTTGAAGTGAAATTTCCTTCATCTCATTCTTAGGAGCATAGAAGGAAATGAAATTACTGATGAGCTTTCCAGGAAGGGGATTGAGTTCGTCTCAGAGTCCTCCTACCCAGTCATCGACTTCACCCTGACTGTTGTTAAAGGAAAATTACACAACATATTTCTCAACTTTCTAAATATTTACTATATATAGACGATTTAAAACGTTTCCACAGAATCTCTTGTCTATCGGTTGGTATTACAGGAAGACTTAACTGCTCCGATTGATTGGGCTCTGCAAAACAACTATGTCTTAATACAAGTAAGCGTTACGATACGATGATTTCCAAGTCCATAAATCCCCTTTCCTCAGTTTATTATATTTCAAATATAACTCTTGACTCAGTCAAGGAAATTTGTGGTCTTGGCAATATTTTTGATTCGCCTTTCCGTGGCAGAAGGCGGATACCTGCCGAGGAGCGACCGCTAATAGAAAAAACCTTTTTCTATTATTTAGTGTTCCGTGTTAGGGTCTAATCTTCTTCTTTCTGAGCATGACAGTTCTGGGTGGAACACTGCTTCCTCTTTTGTAATCATTGGTCTTTAACTTTTGCGCTGGTTTGTATCGTTGGGTTCGATTATCACTCAATGGATGTTGTTGCGGTTTCGCGACAATTAGTTTGGGGCAGGAGGTTGCCGGCTTCGAGAACCTAGACCATCTCCAGATGGTGATCACCTTGCTTTGTTTGTTCCCTTACTCTCCACTGGGATTTTCCATGCGATGATGGCCTTCCTTGTCTCGACTAACGGTTAACAGCACCATCAAAGTGAAAGAAAAGCAAGGTGATTGATAGTGAGGCCTAATATGTGTAACAAAATTTCTAAAAAATAAATTGGAGGATTTGCCATTTCCTAACAATGAGCGACTGCCATTAGAAAAATAAGTTATAGTGGAAAATTGTGAGTACAGGATGACCTTCAGAGGATTTACGCTTTTTAATAGATCCTTCATTCGTCAGCAGAAAGTATTGTTCGGTGATTTTTTATAACATTTGTACACAGAGTGTAACCTACTTATATATATATGTGGCTTTAAACTCAGTGCATTTCCTTGCATCTCATCTTGTTTCAGTTGACACATTCCCACTTTGGTTGCAGTCATGCAAATCTACGAAAATTACACATCACTTTTTATGATAGATTTTTATTCATTTTTTAAGCTTTTAAACCAGGCTTTTCTTTACTTTTTTGAAAAAAAATCCCTTATGCATTATGATTATCGAGTGAACTTATCATAAGTCACATGGAATACTTTTTAGGCACTGCTTACTCTACCATATTTATGCGCGTACGAAAGCTTCCAATCCCACAGACCCACATATTTTTTGGTGCTGTAGCTTCACCTAAAATGCATAACTACCTCGAAAAAGAACTCATCAAAATTCGGCATATAAATTTATCGCACAGATGTGCAAAGGCATGCGCATACTTATATACATAAATTCTGTAAATATTTTTGGCATTAAACTGAAAATTTCGACTGGCATACATACATACATCCATATAGTATACCTAAGTAGTATAAAAAGGCTTTGGCGAGTTTGGCGATGAATTATGAGGTGGCAATGCGGTGGGATATTTAAGTTTCACACTTGCCACAATACACTTACAACTTTTGGTATTTTCATGTAAATATTTTCACTATCATTTGTTATTGTTGTATTAATTTTGAATTGTTATTCCGAAAACAACAAAGCTTATTGACAGTATACTGCACTTGTTAGGAGCACACACACACACTAATGCACATATGATTTCCTGGTGTGCAGCGAAAAGCTAAACTGCAATTAAGTTCATAAACTGGTATTTGATGGAAGAAGTCTAACTGGATCGAAATGGAGTAGTCTTGTACTTGTTGGGAAATACCCAGTTAAAGCTGAAAGTATAACAAATATGCTTTTGTTTAATAAGAAAGATCCAACGAACTCTAACTGGTTCGAAATGGACTAGACTTGTACTAGTTGCAAAATTACCAGTTAAAGCTGCAAGTATAACAGAAATGCTTCTTTTTAATAAGAATGGTTCAAGGAAGTCTAACTGGCGCGAAATGGACTAGACTTGTACTAGTTGCAAAATAACCAGTTAAAGCTGAAAGTATAACCAATATGCTTCTTTTTAATAAGAATGATTCAAGTTTTAAGGATGCATGCAATGTAGAATAATCGAATATTAAATTACATAGAGTCAACCATCTGCGTAGTGAATGCTAAGAATCCAATTTATCAATGCCTTCTATCATGTATTAGTCAAAGGGCAAACTATAAAATAATTTATATTATTTTAATTTTAATAATTTGTAATTTATTCAATAATATTAATAAAAGCAGATTTATGGTTAAGTAACTGAACTGAAACTTTATATTCATGAAAGGTTTAATTAAAAAAATAATTCTAAATTAAGTCAAACAATTCATTTAGATGGGTAGGTTAGATGTCAAGAGTACCACGGGTAACTACAAGTAGCACTAGAGTGCCGTTCAAAGGCCATAATGTAGCCCAAATAACAAAACTTAAGGAATGAAAAACCATCTACACCCATCCAGTGCAGTTGATGTAATGGAGCAGAGAAAGCGGCTTCCGAACTGCCACAGACTATCCCCAAAAGCCGCACTAAAGAACCTCAAATGCCCACCAGACCCGGACATTTGCAAAGAAAGTGTTCAATAGCTGCTTTCTCTGCAGGATCCCCACAGCTTCTGCAAAGAGAGTTGTACGAAAGCCCAAGCTTTTCCGCATGCGCTTCGATCACCCAGAGACCGGTGAATATCGCAATGAATTTGGAAACTTTAAGAGTCCTGCTTCTGTCGTGCTGAGGCCAAAGTGTTTTGAAGATGGAACTCCATCTTTCTTGCTCTTTTCTCTTAATATAGTATACCAATGCTCAAAATTCAACCCAAGTGCCAAAAATAAGGCAAATTGAGGAATACATGCGGTAATTTACAAATATTGAGATTTCACCATAGAATTTTTTCGAATGCACACTTATGATTTGAACTCTTAAATACATTTTTGTGAAGAATTTTAATTCTTCATAAAATATTTTCGAAATTTTCAACGAATTTTTCACTTTCAACTCATCCGAAAATGGTGATTTTACTAACAAAATTGGACTACACTTCTTTTCATGCATGAAGGACTATTAATTTAACTAGTTACTGATGCGTAGAGTGGCAATTAACGTTTCGTAAGACAATAAAAAATATAGTAGGCGAGCTTATTTCGTTGTAAAGCAAGCCGATTTAAGGTAACTAAGAACTGTACATTTATATATTTTTGTTTCTAATTTTTTCCTGACGGTATTTTGACCAATTTTTATAAAGATTTTTTTATCCAGATTTATAGTTTGTTAAATTTTAGTATAAAAAATTGCATGTTTGAAATCACTAATAAATCCCATTGATAAAAAAAAATTTCCTGACTGTATTTCTTCATAAAAAAATGCTTTCGTGCGGGACTTCGTTATATGTGAAAAATTATAATAGAAAAAATATTAAAAATCAACCGAATTTTTTAGTAACCTCAAACATTCAATGTATTATATTAACATTTAAGAAGCTATAAATCTTTATACTAAAAGTTCTTGTAGAAATTTTAATTAAAAATGGTGAAATTGAGGTGGAAAGTTAGTGCAATTTTTCTCATTTTTGTATGAAACATGAGAAGAAACTTAACTAAGAACTTAACATTCGACTGCTGGGTGATTACTATGACACTTCTATATGTATGCAGTTGTTTGAGTGTAAACATACACACACACATATATCTGCTCAAATGCATGTCGCACTCATAACTTTGGTTGCTGTAGCTGCTGTCATTGTAACTCATAGTTCTACTACTAAATTCAACCAATAACAAATGGTTGTCAATGTTGCTTTATATTCCGTGTTTGTTGTTGCTACAAGTGCAGCAATTCCTGCTACTGCTGTGGCTTATCGCTGCTGCGCGTACGTGTCCACAACGCATAGGATTAGATTTTTAGTAAAAATTCACTTTAGTCTCATTTCACTTGGTTTGTTTGCTCGCTCGATAGTTGGTTTGTTTGTTGCTGTGATTACTTTGAGTTGAAGCTTACGTTTCGCCGGCTATTTGTAATTAATAGATATGCCATTTTTGTGGGTGAAAAACCAATTTAGATTTTTGGATTAAATATAGTTGACAAATTTTCAAAAAAAAAAAGAAAACACACATACAAATTTGCAAATTTTTAGATAAAACATATTTGGGAAGTGAAAAAATTGAAAATTTGTATGGCAAATTGTGGCTTAAATTAATTGCTTACTTATGATGTGAAATTGTAATGATGAAAGGATTTAGTAAAGTTTATACTATGGGCAATTGCAATCGCCATTAGTACTACAACCAATCGCCATAGTACCACTGGTAAAATTTGCCTGAAATCTGAGAAAAACGTCATAGCGCTACTCAAGGTGTGCCATGCTAAGTTTGCCATATTTCGCTATCTGCCATATTGCATATCTCTGAAGGTTTTACTAACCGTTTCTACTGCTGATCGATTAGCCATAGTGCAAACGTACCATTTATAGTATCGAGCTGCAATCGTTCAGAGCCTTGGTTTATCACTGCACCCTGAGCAACTGCTTTCCCGGTGATTATTCATATGCAAATCTATGGAGGTTTTAAGTAACAACGACCCTTGCCGCAATTCAGGAGGTGGCAAGCAGCATATCACACCTTTAGCAGCTTACGTTAGGCAGACATTATAAAAGCACTGCGAGAAAGGTTCCGAATACCCGCATACCTGCTAAGAATCCTCCTGAGCTACCTGAGTGAGCGTGAACTTCTGTACGACACACCAGATGGTGCGGAAAACTAAAGTGACAATGTCTGACGCAGTTCAAGGATCTATTTTCGGCCACGATCTCTGGAATCTGAGCTACGACGAGATCTTGAGCATGGGAATGCCAGCAGACTCATATCCGGTAAGATACGCTATGGTCATATCAGTGTGAAACACCGAGGGCGCCAGGAGGAAGCTGAACCATGTTATGTTAAGATTCCAAATATAACTTGAAGATCATGGCCTGGAACTTGCCAACCCTAAGACCGAAGTTGTAGGTTCCTTGCCGTGAAGAAACGAGAAAGGCAGGCGAGGTAGCCGTTTACCTTGGCGCACAAGCTATCAATGTCATTGCCCGAAGCCATTATTGTGCAGACGTTGGAGTATGAGACCAAGATGACTCCCTCTGGTGACGGGGGGAATTTGGAGATATACAAGTTAAAAAGCAAGGGAGAAAGGACACCACCCTGCGGAACTCCTTGCTTTATTTTCCTCTGTTCTGAGATTTGGTCTCGAAATAGCACCAACGAATGACGACCACTCAGATAGTTTGCGGTCCACATCTTCAGCCCCGGCGGGAGTGTCGACTGTAAGATATCATATAGTAGCGGTAGTTCGGTCCAACGCTACTAGTGCTGTGATGGTGCAGTGCTCTCATCGGAAGCTATGCTGGTGTGAGGCTGAGGTCAGATGTTTCGTATAGAGTGCGAGTAGAAGGGCTTCAACAGTCCTCACTACTGGGGAAAGGAGAGTTATCGGACGATAAGAATACCCTTGGTTGAAGGGTTTCCCAGGTTTCAGTACTGGGACCACTCTTCCTGATTTCCACTTATCGGGAATAATGAGAGTGACCATATTGAAGACTCTTGTGAGGTACTCTACTCCCAATGGACCCAGGTTTTTCAACATCAGCATGTTTAGTCCGTCAGGACCAAGGCTTCTAGATGGTGTCATATAGTTTATGGCCTCCTAAAGCTTATCGCTGGAGAAAGCAAGTGGCGCACTGATGTACGTCAGTTTGTGCAGCCTTCTGGTGGCATTACACTTGGATCTGTCGGCCGGAGGATGCAGAATGAATTACCGGCTAAAATAATATAGCTCGCGGATCTCTTCGGATCAGACAAAGTACAACCATTGAGGGTGATATCCACCTTGTCGTTATGCTTCGTCGGATTCAACAGGGACCCTACGGTAGACGAGATCTTACTAGCACTAGAGGTGAAGTTGCAGTACTTCAAGTGCTCTTTCCATTTGGTCCACTTGTGTTGGGTTACCAGTTGCGGGATCTCCAAATTGAGATCCTTTATGCGAGGATCCCCGGAATCAACTTGGCGTAGGCGGTCACGCTCGTTTGCCAGAGCGGCTACTTCATCTGGGAAATTGGGATGTATGCCCCGGATCCTTCCAGCCGGTATGAAGTGAACGGCGGCAGCTGTGATCACCTTGCGGAATACGCGTTCGCCTGGGCGCACATCAGTGGGAATGGGAAGAGGGGTGAAGGTAAATTCCGCGAATCTGGTTCAATCAGCTTTATTAAAGTTGATGTATGACAGGTGATCCGCGAAAACAAAATCGGTAGGTCTCTCGATCGAGATGATAATAGGCAAGTGGTCCGCTGCAAGCGATAGCATAGGTCACCAGGTTATGCTGTTTATCAGACCGGCGTTAACAATTGTCATGTCAGGCAAGCTGCTGCAATTGCCCACTACCCTGATGGGGGCGTCGTCTTTCACTGTGCTGAATGTCGAATCGTCTATCTGCTCTGCCAATTGATGTCCCCTACGATCGTTTGGTAGGCTTGAATACCAAAGGTCGTGATGCACTTTAAAGTCACCTACTACCAATCGGTTTTCACCCCTGATGAGCGCACCTATATCAGGGTGATATCCTGCCGGGCAGTAGGAGACAGGGAGTATATATAATATATGTTTAAAAATTATCTTGATTCCATGACGGCTTATGGAGTCGGCTGTCCTCTCCAACATGAGTGACCCTTCTGAAGTACCTAAGCACTCCGTTGACACAGTCTATCCTTTCGCAAATGTACGCAAGCCCAACCACCACCATTAAAGTCCAAGTACGAGGAAGGGGTCGTACCATTAGAGCTTTCCGAAAATTAAAGGTCACATGAGCCAATTAGTCACAAGAGATGAAACCTAGGTATGTCAGTGACTGGGCAGATGTATAAGTGTTGGCATTCTGGAGCTGCGGTCAGTCTGCATTATCTGTACGAGACCCGATATGACGGGGAATGGAATATTTTAGTCGAAAACAGGCACTGGAACGTTGCAGCACCAGTCCTTTCCTAAAGTCTTAGTATAGGCCTTCGAGTTTTTTCTCATTCCCTAAGTTGAAGCTGCGTCTCAGGAAATTCGTTAAGGTGGTGAACAGGAGAGTAAAAAAGGTGCGTTCGCTAAACTGGTCAGTTTTGAAGGATAATCATTGAATAGACTTAAAGAAAGTATATTGTGAAAATCGAAAATAAAATTTTGCTTGTAACTTAATTCCTTTATGTTATGTAGATAACTTCCTGAGACTTAATTGCCGAACTTCGTCTACTTACTTCATTCACTTTTCCACTAAAGTGGCTCCACAAGTCTAGCCTGCATTCTTTTAAGCTTTTTTCCCTATTACGGATTGCTTGTCTTCCAACCAGAATTCAATTACCCATATTAAGTTTTTTAGCAACATTTTTCTTGTTTTGCAAACTGAATACTTCATTAGGTCACCTTCAACTCTAGAAGCGGTCCATATCTTCAACAATATCATGAATTCTAAACAAAATGGAAAACAAACAAGCAACTAATTGCTTGCTAATACTAGAATTTTGACACCCAACCCACTGCACTAACAGAAAAATAAATTTATTCTTCCACATTCTCACAAGCGGGCTGGTATCTGCATGAATTGTTTCATTTTAGCATTTTTAATCTAATTTTCATTACGACACATAAATACCATCATAAATGTCGAGAGTGTGTCAGGGACAACAGCCGTGCAATCAATGAGTGAGCCCTGCCAAGAATGACAGAGGCGTTAGAGGCGAGCAGTCAGCAGAAAGAAGCACTTTGCAGGAACGTGCGAATTAGCTGAAGTAAAAGTAGAGAAAAAATGCAGAGAAGTACATCAGTGACAACGGTGTTGTTGTTGTTTTTGTTGTTTATATAACTCAAGTACTTACCCCGTGTTTGTTTGCTTATTTGCATTTGTATTTGTGTGCACTCGAGCGGAGTTGCTACGCGGAATCGTGAAACTGTGACGCTCCCCATGCGCCATTGTCCTTCGGACTGTCTGCTGCGTAGTTGCAGCTTCATTGCCAGCAATTGTCAGTTGCTACGATTCCTTGCATGCTCGCACTCACACACACACTCACACACGCATATTAGCATTCAATCATACCAACGTAGTGACTGGCTAATGGACTCAAACTGTGCTGCTGGCGTTTGGCATTGCCGGGGCATATAGAGGAATGCGGCAAAAAAGCTAAATTGTGCAAACGGAAAGCTGCAGCAACGTGCAACATTTAGTGGCATGTCTCCATTTGTTGTGATTTGCGCTGTGCTTGTTTCCCACTATTTTTTGTTACTTCAATTTTGCTTTATTAATTTGCATTTGGTCTGAGTTTTTTTCTTCTGGTTTTCATTTCAGTCTTTGGCTTGAGCGTTACCGACACGCTCGTTTTAGTAGAGCTCAAATGTTGCAAGTACTCAAATGGCTGTAGAGTCAAAAAAAAAAAAACAACAGCATTTAAATAAGAGCACAGAAATTGTATTTCTTTACGTGATCTCAAAGGCGCAGCGCATAGCACAGCTGCCACTGATGGCCTTCCCAGTTACTTGATTGCGTTGATTGTGCGCTGCTTTGCTTTAGCCTTCATTTGAGTCCACTCGGACAGCTGGACATGCAACCACATTCGAGGACATTCGAGGACACAAAAACACACGCACACACACACATTAGTGCTCATATACACATGTATGCACCTAGCTGCATGAATATAAATACATATCTATGTATATATGATACAAGGTGGCGCAAAATTAATCATCCGTTTTGAACTTTGAATAACTTTTTTACTTATTGATCTACCTGGGACTTGCTCAGCAAGAGAGGCAAAGTTTCTGGTTTCAAAACGCGGACGGACACGTACCTGTCTTTGTCTTACATTTCCAGACAGGCTACTCCAATATGGGTAACCCCTTTGGAGTACCTAATCTCTTCGTTGGCACAGCTTAGCCTGAGGTCAAGGAAGGGGCCATAACATTAGAGTTTCTTAGAGAGATAATTGTTGACATTCTGGAACAGTTGCCAGTTTGCATTATCTGTACGCGGCCCGATATGGCGGCGAATGAAATTTTTTTGGCGGAAAGAGGCTCTGGAACGTTGCAATACCAATCCTTTCCTAAAGTTCTCATATATGCCTTTGAGTTTTTTCTCATTCCCTAAGACGAAGTTGCGTCTCAGAGAATTTCGTTTAGTTGGCAAACAGGAAATTAAAAAGTTGCGTTGCTAAACTGGTTAGTTTCGAAGGATTATCATGGATGTTGAATCATTGAATAGAATTAAAGAAAGATTTCGAATACCGTCGCGGTAAAACTGTTCATCTTTTGAGGCTATCCACGGATCAAGCCATTTTTTGATGTATTCATATGAATGGAACTGCTGGTCAGCCAGACCATGTGCCATTTCAATGTTTCCAGGTAGATTTTAACGGGTTTGGCATGCCTCTCCGCGTATTGCGGCCCCTTCTCGCGCAGTGCTCAGCCCAATCGCATCAATTGAAGTCGACACCGATCCCCAGTGATGGTTCCGCTTGGTTTTAAAAACTTGGTCCCACCAAATAGCCTTCGCAGCGCCTCGGCCGAGGCGACGACGTAGAAACATGACCGGGTGATCGGGCAGTCCCCATGGCTTTCTTTTCTTTGGATTGCTGTAATGAATCCATTTTTCATCACCCGTCACGATGCAATGAAGAAAACCCTTCCTAGGGGCCGGTTCTGGTGTTTCATCTTTATCTAACCATTGGCGTTTGCGAACAGGATTATTGTAAAGGACCCATTTTTCATCACCAGTAACGATACGATTCAAAAAACTTTCATTTTCAGGGCATTGTAGCAGCTGAGAACACACATTCACAATCTGCTGAAGGTTAGCGACGGAAAGTCTATGCGGTACCCATTTTCCCAGCTTTGAAACCTTTCCCAACTGAACCAGGTGCCTGTGAACTGTTCCATGCGATGAATTTAACCTCTGAGCTATCATATCGACTGTCGAATTTGGCTCAGCTTCCACGAGTTCGAGCAAGGCATCGGAGTTAAAGACATCAGGACGACCAGCGCGCGGGGCATCTTCCACGTCGCAGTTACCACTTCGGAATTTTGAAAACCACTTTTGCGCAGTCCTTACACTTATGGTATTCTCTCCGTGAACAGTGTTTATTTCTGCAGCAGCAATTGTTGTATTTATATCACTTTCACTTTTATAAAAAAAATACAAAATATGCCTCATTTACGCGTTCGAAGACTCCATTTTATTTTTTAACAACACGTGCCTCTATCTGCGATTAAAATCACTTGTTGAATGCTCAATATATCAAAGAAAATATAAGTAGTCCCGTTATATTCCACGAATAATTTTTTGTATGCAAAAACCGTACAAAAATTAAATTATGGGTAAAATCCGCAAGAACTTATGGACTGACCTGATACAAGCTGGCGCAAAATTAATCATCCATTTTGAGCTTTGAATAACTTTTTTACTAGAATAATAAAAAAATGATTTTGAGTGATTGAGATATTTATTTTAGGCGTTACGCTTTCAAATATGCCGACGTTCGTTGCCATTTGTAAAAATTATAATTCTTTCGATTGGTTTTGCGCCACCTTGTATATACCCTATAAAAGAGCCGCTAATGTTTAACTTAAACGAACCGCGCTCGTGGGAACCGATCTATTTTTTTTTTTTGTGTATGCTGATATGACTGTAGGACACACATCTGCTACTTTTCAGCGCCCTCGGATCATTAGTGTCTGCCTGGCCGGCCGGAAATGTGGGCAAACAATTCTTGGATTTTGCATAATGAAAACGCGCCATCGCACCGAGCCCAAATTGTGCTGGATTATTTCACCAAACACCATCGTGCAAGCACCGTATTCACCTGATATGGTCCCGTGCGACTTCTTTTTGTTTCCCAACTTGAAGTTACCACTTCGTGGAAGGAGATTTCAGTCGGTAGAGGAGATCAAAGAGAATGCGACGCAACAGCTGAAGGCCATCCCTTCGTCGGCCCACCAGGGGTGCATGGAGAACTGGGTTAAATGTTGGCACATTTGTGCTACTTCAGACGGATCATATTTTGAAGGAGATAAAATAAATCTGCCTAAAATTTAACTCGGTTTTGTTTTATTTAAACATTCCCAGTACGTCCTGATCATACGGTATGTAAAATGTGATCAGATAGGTAGTAATTTTTGAAACAGGGCTTTTTTGACAGATCGCGCGTGACTACTGTCAAACTGAAGCTCAAAATGAGAGTTTCGCAGAAGATCCGGAAGAATCGATTCTGCGCCGATCTCAACAGCTTGGCCTACCTTATGGCATTACTTGGACGATTTTACGTAAAAATTTGTGTTTAAAAACATATAAGGTAAAGCTGGTCCAAGATTTGATGCCGGCCGATTTTCGAAAGCATCATAATTTCAGTCGTTGGGCTCTTGAAAAATTCGCCGAAGATTCGGATTTTGGTACCCGAAATTCGTTCAGCGATGAGGACCATTTTTGCTTAGTGGCTACCGGATTTGTCCTGAAGAGCAACCCGAAACTATTGAAGAGCAGCCTACATCCATTGAAAACAACCTCTTTTTGCGACCTATGGGCTGGAAGAATCATTGGCCCATATTTCGTCAAAGACGAGGCTAGCGCCAATGTAACAGTGAATGGCGAACGCTATCAAGCCATGATGAACCACTTCTTGATGCCGCAAATTGAAGCTCGTGATCTCCACAACATTTGGTTGCAACAAAATGCCGCTATTTTACATACAGCTCGTGAAACAATGTATTTACTGCGTCGTCATTTCGATGAGTAATTTATTCCTCGTCTCGGACCAGTGGATTGGCTACCAAGATCGTGTGATAGCACACCTTTGGCCATTTTTTTGTGGGGCTACGTAAAGTCTAAGTGCTGGATAAACCAGTCTCGATAGAGATTTTGGAAGTCAACATTACTAAAGTTTTCACGAGACGCAGAACGAAGTCTTCCAGCGAGTTGTAAAAGATTTGTGTTTGTGCATGGCGAAATTACGGTGCCGGTGTTGGCATCATTCGAATGGGCTTCTTTTTTTTTGGCGCGTACACCCTTTTTGGGTGTTTGGCCGAGCTCCTCCTCCTATTTGCGGTGTGCGTCTTGTTGTTGTTCCACAAATGGAGGGACTGTAGGTCCCAGTTTCAAGCCGACACCGAACGGCAGATATTTTTATGAGGGACTTTTTCATGGCAGAAATGCACTCGGAGCTTTGACATTACCTGCCGAGGGGCGACCGCTATTAGAAAAATGTTTTTCTTCATTTTGGTGTTTCACCGCGATTCGAACCTACGTTTTCTCGTTCTTCTTCCTGTTCTATTTCATTTTAAATTCCCATACTTCTAAATTGAGCACCCTTTATTTATTTGTCAGTGACACCACCGGTGTATGTACGTCTCCCTCTCCATCTCTCTCTGCATACCACCTTATGCATTTTGTTTTGCTAGTTGTTTGGTTTTTTTTGCATTGTTCCTATTCTCCTTTTACTTTTGCGGTGAGGTGCTGGTCACTTTTTGCTGCAACAACAATTGCTTTCTCCATTTTTATTGTCTTATTGTTTGAGAAGCTCCTGATGGCGCTTTAGCTGCCGATGCAACTGCGGTTGATGTTTTTATGATTGCTTAAATGTCACCAACAGTCAGTCCACATCAACTTTCCTGCAACAACATGGCCACAAATGGCAACCACATCTGTCACGCACACGACCATGATGTCCATCGGGCAACGTATGGGATTTGAATTTTCTAATTTATTTAGTGGACGATTACGGTGAATGCAGTTGGTGTAGTCGAGCTGAATTAGCCATGAATTGAGTTACAGTTGTATGTATTACAAAAGTAAGCCAAGGTAAGCCGTAAGGGCACAACTTTACAGGTATTTATTTGCTTCGAAATGAATAAAAATTTTAAAATTAGTCATAAAAAAGAAGGAAACAAAAATGTTTATTTAATTTTAATGTAAAATGATTAGCTACTTCAAGGCGTCGACATGATTTCAGTTGGACAGTCGCAGGTCTCTAATGAAGATGCCATTTTATGTTTGCGATCTTTATTGAAGAAGATTTGCGACAACTCTTTATTAAACGAAATCTTCACTGTCGGTCCGGGCCATACTTCTGTGGAAGCAAATATTACAAACTTAATGATGCTTATTTCTTGGGCAAACAATTAAAGTCCTCAAGGTGAATTTGATATGAGCAAGTCGCAAGAAAAAGCCAGACAATTTATCAAGGTTGGGCTACCGCTAAACCAGCAGAGACTGGATTTCGCTACCTAATAAATGATATTAATAACGTAACACGCCGTTGCAATATTTCTATCAATAGGCAAATGACTACAAAGGAACTTCGAGGACATAAACTAATTCATGACTCAGTTCCTCTCGGGCCACGGATACTTTCGGAGCTACCTATAACGCATGGGTAAGGTAAGCGACCCCAGGTGCATATATGTATGTACTGCGAAGCGCCGAGCGATGACGCTGAACACACATTTTTTAGTTCTAACAGATGGCTTGCGGAAAGAGATGCTCTGAGGGAGCAGATTGGCGACATCGCACCGAACAACATAATCAGCAAAATGCCCGAACGCGAGGACTGTTGGAACGCGGTAAAGAGATACATTGAAGACATATTACGAAAAAAAGTTATACCTGGACAAAGTACAACAAAAAAAAGCCGCACAGATAATAGAGGCACAAGAAGACGAGCCTATAGTATGAAAGCGGGTTACAAATAGGGTGTAAACCCAGATGTGGGTGAGAGAATTGGTCCTTTATGGATGCCGTTCTGGGACCTCCCGAAATAATACAGAAAGTAGTCTAGGGAGGCGAGAAGAGGAGGAGTGATTGTTTTAGTGGCCACACCAATCGAAGCAGTAGACGAAGGTCGCTGTAAGTGCGAAAGCATTTTGAACCCTCCCTAACCCAACAAAAAAAAATTCTAACACTGAGTTATAAATAGTCATGCTCTTCAACGTTTACTAAATTCGTTTACATCTACTAAAAAATAAAATCACTAAAAATTTCAAAGTACCCATTAAGATGCAAGTTATATGGCAAAAGTATCGAGCAGGTCATGGAATTTAATTTCCTGGGCGTAAAAATAGCATCTTTAAAAAATATCGTTGATAAAGTGCGAAGTCAATCCGATTGTGATGAAAGCTCAACTGAAAACATCACGGCCTATGGATGTCTGGATCCCGGTCCGAATGTCGCAAAAATTATAATTTTATTTAAAAAACAATAACAATTGTTTTTGAAAAAACTTGACCTAGTCCTAAAATAAAGATGATGAACAAGAAGAAGAAAATTTAATCCATTCTTCAAAATACTCCATCACATCAGATGTTTAAGATGTTGTGACACCCACAGGAGCAAAAATGACATTTTTTAGTAATTGTTATCAATTGGCAAGCATAGAATATTGTTTTTTTTTTTTGAATGACCAGGTGGCGCGAAATTGATCACCCAAATTTGTTTTTAATAACTTTTCTACTATTCATTTTCCAATGATTTTTCTTTGGAAACAATTATTTTCAAAAAATCGAGTTTTTTATATTTTATTTTCCTAATGTACATATATTTAAGGGGTTGTATACCTTGTGTTTTTCAAAAAAATCAAAATAAATTTTATTTCTTTATCGTAAAGTACAATCCCTTGAGAACATTTTTCAAAAATTTCATAGAGATCTGAGCAATAGATCGAAAGTTACAGCGTTTTAAATTGTGCGTCGTCACGTCCTGAGCGTACGGCCTCATGCGGAGCTTGAAACTTTAAACGCGATTATCTCAAAAACGTGTTTTTCCAAAAATGCTTTTGCGGTGGACGCGATTGCAAAAAAAGTATTCAACCGATTTTTATAATTAATTTTTTTTTTAAATTGTTCGTAATTGATGTCGCCTCTTAGTGAACGATCAACTTTTTATGTATAAATTTTTATTTTGCAGATATGAATTTTTTAATGCCAATTTTAGGACTGTAGAAGTGGAGTTTTTTAAAAACATGTTCCTATTTTCACAAAAATCAAAATATTTAATATATTGATCGTTCACTAAGAAGATATAACCCTATACTAATGAAATCTTTTCGATTTTTTGATTTCAGTTGACTTGGTGGACTTGAATCGCGTCCACCGCAAGCCTCTTCCAAAAAAAGGGTCTTGGGGGAAAACGCCATAACTCCGAAATTTTTAAATATTTTTACACAAACAAAGCCTTTTTTTTTCTTTAAACATTGTAATATCCAATAATAAAAACTTTTATACAATAAAATTATTGCTACATATCTTTAAAAAAAACCCAACTTTCGCTAATTTCACCGGACCACAAGGTATATAACCCCTTAAGAATACACACAGAAAATTTAATATCGTTCCGGTGCATATTTTCAAAGTTACACGCAAATTTGAAAAGGCATTTCAGAGTGCTTGAAAGTACAAGGGCGGAGCGGCAGCGCTTTTTCCTCAAATGGTGTTTTCAAAGTCGGTGGCCAACATAAAACAAAAACAATTTATACAAAAACAACAACAACAAAATTGCTCGCATATGATTCACGAACGTACGCGACCAAGTTCAACGCTATACGTTTTATGAATTATATTATTGTATATATGCGTCAAAGAAAATGTGCTCACATGTGATTCATTTGAACGTACCCGAAAAGTTTCCGCGTTTAAGTTTTATCAAATAACATGTATGTATGTACATTACATAAACTTACAAACCAATTAATATCAGGTCAGGACCAGGTAGAATTTTGCCTTGTAACTTTCCTCGGCTAAGTTTTGCTAGAAAATTAAACTGGATTGGCGCTTATCTAGTTCATACGTTACAACTAAACATGATCAATCTGGCAGTTTATCATAGTACAACAACAACTGATATCGATGGTACAAAACCGAACGGTACAGAAATTCTGTGAACAAAGTTGTAGAAAAATTAAAATAAATTGACCTCAACTTAGCGTGTATTCTAGTTCAAGTTCTTTGTTAAATAAATACAAAAATATGGCTTAAGGCTCCAAATTTTCGTCAGAAGAAATCGAAAAAATGCTAGAAAAAAGTAATAGTGATTGGGATTTCAGCGATAGTGATAAATATTTACCAAATGAAAGTGACGAAGATAGCTAAAACATCTCTGGAAGAGAGTCAGAAAACATAAGTTGGAACGAAAATGAAGAGGAAATGTTGCAGGAAGACGAAAATTCCGATGGAGTAGAAGCTACGGCAGAACCCGAACCTAAGGCAGAACCTGAATTATTGTGGTTGGAAGATGTTCTGGCTATTGGACGAGAAAAATTTACCGGAAGATCAGGTGCTCAGGACATTGAGTCCATTACTGATGAAAAAGGAGATATTAGTGTCCTACAAATTTATGAATATTTTGTTTCTAATGACGTTATCGAACTCATGGTGAACAAAACTAACAGTTATGCATTCGTATTACTAATGGGAATTGATAAGAAACAATCCATCGAACATTATTGGAAAATGAACGCATTGTACTATAATCCACTATTTCATGAAGTATCTATGTCATATAATAGGTTTTCATCAAGTTTACGTTGTTGGCACTTTGAGGATAATCAACCTCATAATCAAAATATTTCATATAATATTTCCCTGGGGCAGGGAACCTGTCAGGGCCGAAATTTTGGTCAAAAATCGATTTTTTTTTTTTGTTAAGAAACCGCCATTTTTTTAAATTTATTTTACTTTTTCCTTCGGTTAATTACTAGATTTAACACTACTTTAACGAAATCTGTTTGGTTTTTTAATTTCCGAGGATCCAGTTCAAAGATATAATGGTCACCGCAAAACGCCTTTTTTGAGAGGAGCTCCCGGAGATCAGCTCTAGCTCCTTTAGAAATAAATATTTTTACTAAAACTTAGTCTTAAAATGCAGTTAAAAGATATGTGTACAAATTTTTCGATCAATAAATTCAAAAGTTTTCTCAGAAAAAATTGTGGAAAATTCGCGTTTTTTCGTACTTCTAAATGTATAGAACCCCTTAAGAATGCAAATCGCTTTTGCCTGTTCTTTGCCAATTCGAAATTCTTCATTCTGATTTCAAGGTACGTTTTCCAGACATCGAATATCCTTTTTGTAAATATTTAGTGATCGTAAAGTCTCAAAAAGTTGATCATGTTGTACATTGTCATATGCTTTCTCATAATCAGGGAAACATAAATAGACACCTTTTTGTACGTCAATTCTAAATAAGCAGATTAACACAAAATAAGCCTTCATGAATTCGCATGCCATTTTTAAAACCAAACTGTGATATAAGCCCTTCACATTTTTTGTGTATACAATTATGTATAATTTTTAAAAATATCTTAATTCAGTGAAAATCATCTTTCGTTCGGGGTCAGCTTAAAACTTTAGGTGCCGCGATTTGTGGAAAGCATCAAGACTCAAGGACGAGAAGTTCAACCAAACATACTTTTGGGGGTGTATTTATATAAAATAGTAAAACCTTGTCAAATGTCACGCACCTATTTTATTGTTCAAGAGTATATGTATATCGGCGACAAAGTTACTACGCGAATGCGCGAATTATAAACACCATTATTCGGACACGAGCCAACAGAATAAAAACCTACCTATTTATCATTGGTACCCGGCAGCCCCATTGCCTCATACACACTTCTGCGTATTGGGCACACCTAATCACCAGCGCACACTTATTATATATATATTTATTCCTTTTACTCCATAGTGAAGCATAGGGCTACAACAAAACTCTTAAATCTGTCCCTGTCCAATGACATTCTTTTAATTTCATTCCAGTTCATTTCACACTTATTACACAGGGTATAATATCCAACACCTGCACCTACCGTCAAGCTACAGCCAGCTTGCATCACCTGGTATCAACAGGTTAGGTCACTGAGATCTTGCCGAGAACTTGCTTCTCACATGGAACACCACTTCGACAACAGAGGTCCTCTCCTTCTTTTAGAATACGCCACTGAAGGCAATATCAACAAAGTTTATACGTTTCTAAAGAGCACCGACATACTCCGTCGTATCTGACCCATCGCACCAGCCGAAAGCCTCTCCTGCGAGCTCTGTGTTGGCTTCAGTTTACCGAAAAATGTAAGCTTTTTAAAATAATATAAAATATAAAAATAAATAAATAAAAGATCCTTCCCCTCTTTTGGACAATTTATTCTACTCGATAGTAGAACACATTCACCAAATTCTATCGAAATCGAAACTATGAAGTTATTAGGATGGTACGTTTGGCATATTTTTACTAATTATATGGTACAATAAACATAGAACTGTAGCAGCAAAAGCGCTCAAACAAGTAATTCAGTGGTAAACCAAATAATTATTTCATAAGGTGGTTGAGAATTGCAGACATAATAGAGGACGCCTCTTGGCAGGCAATGACAGACCTCCGAGTGTATTTCTGCCATTAAAAAGCTCATCATAAAAAATATCTGCCGTTCGGAGTGGGCTTGAAACTGTAGGTCCCTCCATTTGTGGAACAACATCAGGACGCACGCCACAAATAGGAGGAGGAGCTCGGCCAAACACCCAGAAAGGGTGTACGTGCCATTTATATATATATACCTATATATCGCTTTGTATTGCTTTTTGGTATTGCTTTAAAAAACTAAAAATTTAATAAAATAAATATGAAGAGCAAAACCCTACTCCGCGCATTATAAAAATATCGTCATAACAAAAGTTGATTGTTTTAAACCATAACATAATAAAACTATGTTTGAAGTCTCGCTAGCAAAGCATAATAAAGCGAAAAGTTGATTAAAGTTTCGTTACTAGCTTCAATTATTCATTGTGAACTGGAGTTGGCTCTGCGAAAACATGTGCGCCATATGATGCGGTGCGTCGGTAAGACAATGTGCGCAGAGCGTTGACTTATCCGTATGTAGAAATAGCTGTTTATAAATTAAAAGCATTTTGCGTCTTTGGTAAAAGTTAACAATTTCTGCCAGCATCATAAATGCGAGAGCTTACACAACCACAAACACACAAACTGGCTTATTCATAAATGTAATAATACGGCGAGCGTTTGAGGTATTTGAAAACAAGTTCATATAAAGTATATACAGGGTAGTGCATGAGTGCGAGCACATAGAGGAGTTCTTTGTGTAATTGTTCTCGCTAACTGTCATTGGCTTTGTACTGAAGTTGGTTGTTGTCTTTAAAGTAACTGCCCTTTCCATAGAAGCCAACTCTTTATAGCTCAATTTTGCTAGACGATCCGACTTCTTTTCAATCGGGATGTCAATCCCGTGACTCCGCTACCTTTTATCTGCCTACAAACCTGGTCTTTTCGGGATGTGCGATGTTCTACGAAGGGGACGGAGGTTGATTAGTACATGTAATCCACACCATTGCTGGTATACATTGTTGGAGGACAACGAACCACGGTTTGAGCAGCGTTCTCCTCATCGGGTGTGGGGGGAAAGGCTCCCCTAGATCAAGTGGATCAATAGCTTCAGAGAGATAGGGGTATTCCTCCGCCATGTCATCTAAGGTAACCTTTTTTAAGAGTTCGTCTCCCATACCGGAATTGGATGCCACGTCGTCGCCTTGAAGGTTGTCTAACGCAACCTCGGTCGCCCCCGCGGATGAAGTTGCAATCCTGCGGTGAGTTTAATGACTACATCCTGCCTACAGACATGGAGACTCAATGCTTGGAAGCCGCAATTTTTTTCCACTTATGGCTGGCAAATGGGTCCAATGATTTATT
Source organism: Anastrepha ludens (assembly GCF_028408465.1). NCBI lineage: Eukaryota > Metazoa > Arthropoda > Insecta > Diptera > Tephritidae > Anastrepha > Anastrepha ludens. The sequence continues at coordinate 14,814,539 of NC_071499.1, forward strand.
GTTTACGATTATCACGGCTGGTCTCCTATTGTCTTCCACTTCGCGATGGCCTCTATTTTTATGTATTTGGTTACATCCTCATCCTCTACAGCATCAAAGTGATCGGAGTATTTCCCCACCATGTCCTCTAAGGTAACCCTTTTAATGAGTTCGATTATAATAACGGAGTGGGATGTCACCTCGTCGTCTTGAGGGTTGTCTATCAGCGCAGATGAAGTCGGAGGTGTTCTTGTTGGTTATATCCTGTCTGTAGACATGGAGAGTCAGTGCTTGGGAGCCATAATTAATTTCCACTTCCAGTTGGCGAGTGGGTCCTGTTTTGAATTATCACAGCTAGTCTCTTCTTGCCATCCACTACGCCAAACTTCGCTACCTTTCCATTGCTAAGGTCGGTCCTTTCACGGAAGGATCTAGGATCGAGCACGGTTCCGACTCTGATGTCTACGTGGAATCCAGCGGGACAAGACTAAACTTTGCTTTTGGAACGCATCTGTGTTTTAAGCGGAGGTGTATGCTGTTCAAGAAGCGATGAACTTTGTTGTGGAAAACCGATGGAGAAGCAGATCTATATGTGTCTGCAGCGACAGCAAAGCTGCGCTCATGGCTTTAGACAGCCCTTCAATCACTTGAAGTCGAGTATTGTAAATTTAGATTAAACTGTGTTAGCAGATATAAAATCCTGATGCAAGCATGAGAGCCGAGACGAGTGCGTATCGCGGGTAACGAGATCCCTGACTACTTAGCTAAGATGGGCACCGAGGCCAACTTCTTTAGCTCAGAGCCCGTTTTGCTACTCCCTTCTGCGGCCATGAAAGCCACGGCTAGCAAATGGGTTACTACAACCCACAAGCGAGCTTGACAGGCTGAGAGAGGCTGCAGATGAACTAAACTGATATTAGCTGTCATGTCCGATCGACTGTCGCAAGCGCTTCTGTCATTAAGCAGAAGGGACTACAGACAGCTGGTTGGACTGATTACGGGCCACTTTCTGTGGGCGAAGCACATGGAAAGTGTGGGCATCTCAGAAAATGCACTCTGCTCAGTAAATGGACAGCAGGATGAGACAGCGGACCACTTTCTATGCGTCTGCTCGGCCGTCGCTCGAATCAAGCTTGCGGTCGTTGGCACTGATGTGTTAAGAAGCGACCACCTTGACTCCTTGGCACCGCAAGATTCACAGAGATTTCTTCGGAGGTCGAGTAGATTTTTAGAAAATTAAAAAGGGAACCCGAATGCAGTATAAGGGAATTAATGTTGACTGAGTGCTGTACTTTCTAGTCTGTCCCGGCAAAAAAGGGTAATTCAGATTACCCAGTTTGACCAGTTTCAGCACTTCCTCTGGATCAGTGTGATGTCTGGTAGCCAGGCTCTGGCTATTGGCCGGTCGAGGATGTCTTCTCGGCGGATGTATTCTCAGGAGTCGTATTTTCGGAGGCCTCTGGCTAAAGCTTCTCTATGCAGTTGATTGCCAGGGATGCGCTTAAAGGTCTACGGATCGTTGATCAGCACTCTTTATTAGAGCGACGCTCGATTGAAACCATCCACCGACCTAGATGTTCTTTAACTGTCAATACTTCACTGTGATTTATTGCAATTTGCATGCAATTTGAACTCGGAGGTACAAGGTGGCGCAAAATTAATCACTCTCTTGGAAGTATACTCGAAAACATGCGACCAAAATCGAGAGCTCTCATATGAACTTCTTTCAATTCAAATATTACTTTTGAAGACTTTTTAAGTTTTTTTGTATCGAACTTTGTTCAGTACACCTTATGTGTCTTATTAGATATGTAACGAAATAATTTTCAGTATAAAAAAAACACGAAAAAAACATTTTTTAATATATTTTTAAATATGGTAGGAAAGCTTCTCAGGCTGTATTGATGCAATTTTTATTGGTTTTTTTTCCAAATTATGAACATCCAAATTTCGATACCAATCCCGACCTCCTGGGATCGCAATAACAAAATCCCAACAATCCCGAAACTGCAAACACTGAGAAAAATTTACATCGCTAATCTTCACAGTTTGTGAGTATAATTGGCATTTGTATTGCACTACCAACAAAGTTGCACCAAAGTCATTCTTACATGCAAGCGCCGCTTAGCAGTTCACCGCAAAAACAACACAAGCGAACAACGGCATGCAGCAGTTGCAGCTGTTAATTCACACAAACCACACAAATCCTTTCTTGCCGGCTGTTATGCGTTTTGTAAATGGCGTTGCATGCCGCAGTTTGGCGTTGTGTCTTCATTGTCATGCCCCGCATGGCTGCTGCTCAACTGACAATTGCTCCCTCGTTGCGCATTTCCCGGCGAGTTTTGCAACGTTTTTATGCATTTATAATTTGTAATTTTAAAACTTAAGTCAAACTGGATTTGGCACCAGCAAACAGCAAACAGCATTAAAGCTTCGTACCTACACACACACTCACAAACACATCTACATATGAAATAAATATCTTCACCGGCTGCATAGAACCCACCTCTTTATTATTTATGCTCACGTGAATAAATATTGTGCAAAAGTGCTTGTGGGCCTGTGTATGTGTGTGTGAATGCATTTGTGTCATAATACCATTTATGTTGGTGTTGGTGGTGTCGGCGGTGAGTGCATTTGGCGTATTTATTTTATGACTATTTTTTTTCTCATATGACAATGAAAAGTTTTGCGGTTGAATTTGTCCACGAAAATAAATAGGTAGGTACCCACCTATGTGATTATCAAAAGTTGTTCTTTAGTACCTTCAATAAATAAGAGCACAAATGTGTGTATGTATGTGTGAATTAATGTGAAATGATAGGAGCGGGCGCAAGTAAACATTAACTGGCAAAAATTAGTGTAATAAAATTACTGCCTTAAATAATGAAATCTCGCCACATATAGGCAGAAGGCAAAGAGTCGGAACTCATATCTTAAGAGTTTAGGACTTTATAAGGGCACAATAGATCTTGAGCTCGAAGTGCATAACTCCATTTTCATTGTAATCAAAACTTGGATAAATTTATCGTTCGTGACATTTTTTTAATTTTTAAACTCCCTAGAGATTTGACTATTAATCAACGACACTGATGTGGTAAATATTTTAGAATGATTTTATTTATTTCAGTCTACAGAGAGATGTCTTACAGACTAACACAATTGATCAAATTTTACAAAACGATTATGCTTAAATTTCTCAATACATTTTTTTTTCTTTTGTCAGGACAGACTAGCAAGTAAGCACTCAGACAACGTTAAGTCCATTGTCCTGCACTCGGGTTCCCTTTTTAAATTTCTTTAAATCTATTTGAGCTCCGTAGAAATCTGAGTAGGTCTTGTGGTGCTAAAGAGTCAAGGTGGTCGCTTCTTAACACATCAGTGCCAAAGACCTCAAGTCTGTTTCGAGCGAAAGCGGGGCAGACGCACACAAAGTGGTCCACTGTCTCATCCTGCTGTCCGGATAATGGGCAGAGTGCACTGTCTGAGACGCCCACCTTTTCCAAGTGCTTTTCCCATAGAACGTGAACCGTCATCAGTCCAACCAGCCTGCTACAGTCCCCTCTGCTTAGTGACAGGAGGAACTGCGACAGGCGGTCGGACATGAAAGGTAACATCAGCTTTGTCAGTCTACAGCCTCTATCAGTCCGCCAAGCTCACTTGTGGGTTAGAGTAACCCGTTTGCTAACCATGACTTTGCTGGTTGGAGAAGGGAGTGGCAGAACGAGCTCCGGGCCAAGGAAGTTGGCCTCAGAGCCCATTCTGGCTAAACATTTAGAAATGTCGTTACCCGCGATACGCACGCGTCTCGGGTCCCACGTTTGCATTAGGATATTATATCTGCCGACATAGTTTAATCCGAATTTACAATACTCGACTACTCTTAAAGTGATTGAAGCGATGTCTGAAGCCATAAGCGCAGCTTTGCTGTCGCTGCAGACACATAGAGATTTGCCTCTCCATCTGTTTTCCACAACAAAGTTCATCGCTTCTTGAACAGCATACACCTCCGCTTGAAACACAGATGCCTGCATTCCAAAAGCGAAGTGTAGTTTTGTCCAGCTTGATTCCACGTAGCCGAAACCGTGCTCGACCCTGGAGTCATCCCATCATCCGCATTTTGACCACAGTTCAGCCTCTGGCAGCACTACACAGTATCTCTTGTCAAGCAGGACTCTGGATGGCATGGATTCAAGGCGCATGGCGAGGGTCGTTGGATCGAAGTCCATGCCTACTCTGTTGTCCAATGCCGGAGAGGGGCCGAGCCAGTTCCCGTTGTGTTTCAGCCTACAGATGGCGTTCCAGGCCTCTCCTTGGATGAATACATTAAGTGGTGGTAGACTAACCAAAACATCTAATGCAGGGCCTGAAGTAGTCTGAAAAGCTTCGGTGCAACAAATGGCCACAGTGCGTTGTAGTCTCGATAAGGTCCTCCTGACTTTCACGAGAGAGGGTCTACTCTTCCATGATGCATAGGTGATAATAGGTCTTATCATACCCTTATAGATCTATAGACGCTACTTGGAGAAAGATCCCACGTTTTCCCAAAGGCACCTTTGCACTACCAGAAGGCTGTCAGTGCTTTGAATGTCTTTGTTTCAACGTGTGACTTCCAACGGAGCCTACTATCGAGGATTACTCCAAGATATTTAAGACCTTTTGATAGCTGGGTAGTGACTCGGTTTAGCTTAGACAGAACGAGTTCATCACGCATCCTCCTTCTGGTGAAGAGGACAATACCAGTTTTGGCGGGGTTTGCCAATAGCCCATTCACACAGCACCAAGTGTCAATCCGATCCAGAGTTTTCTGCACTTTTCTGCAGATGTTCATATGCGAAGGGCCCGTTATCTGACAAGCAACGTCGTCCGCATATGCTTGTGCATAGACTCTCGAATTGTTTAAGGTGGTGAGCAGAGGATCGATCACCTTGCACCAGAGCATTGGAGACCGCACACCGCCTTGGGGGCAACCTCTATTAACCCCGGATCACACCCGCGGACCTTCCTCTGCTCGCACCGTAACGATTCTTTGTGCCAGCATTGAACGGATAGAAATCACAAGCACCCGGTCTACGGCGTACCTACTAGCAGAGCCGCACATGCTGTCGAAAGTAGCATTATCAAACGCCCCCTCTGTGTCTAAAAAGATGCCCATGGCGTAGCCCCTCTTGTCGATAGGGAGCTCTACCCCCTATAAACAAGGTTTTGCAGTGCCGACTCGCAGAATTTTCCACTTTGATAGTGAACACCTCTAAAAGGAGCTGTTTAAAGGTTTCAGGTATAGAAAAACATTGGACAATATTAGGTATAAAATTATGGTAATTGTCTCTGCTTCGAGCTGCTTCAATCAACTGCCCAATAGTCCTAAATTCTGTCCACTCTCTGATGTTACGTAGCCAATTAGGGAAGCTAGGTAAATTTGAAAAAGTGCGAGGACCGTGGCTTTACGTGGGATTCGATCCCACAACCTCTCGGATGGTAGGGTAGTGCACTTACGCTAGACTAACGAGACCGCCTAGCCTTTTTGTGCAATTACTAAGTACCAAATCTGAGTTGTAAGCCGGATGATCTATTTATTCGATCTTTTGAGTGCTCAGAAACTTTCTTGTGTGAGCCGATACATGAGGACCCGCATTGTTTTGGTGGACGATGATTCATCTTCGGCAGTTGGTCGTGTACTAGAATTGACTGTTTTATGTTTCTCCAGTAGTACAGTTGCGATCAGATGTTCTGAAAAGACAGGCGACCATTTGCTTTGAGGTATTTCTCCCGCAAACAGCTTTTGTTGGACTAAGCTCGTCTAGGAGCACCCATACGGTCGATTACTGTTTTTGTTCCGGCTCATATGCATAGATCCAAAAAGAGTCACCTATTATATTGTCGTAGACGTACTTTGAAACACCACTGCAACGTTTCTTGACACCAAACAACACGAGTCTCTTTTGGGCAATTGTCAAAATTTTACTAAGTGTTGCGCAGGTCACGAGGCAGTTGGAGCTCTTCGTTTGCGATGGTTCGATGTACCGGAATTACTCAGGTTTTTCCAACTACCACCCCATTAAACTGGCCCTATCTAGCGCGCCTCATCCTTTCATTTCCTTTCTAGCGGTTTGGTTAGAGTAAAATAAAATAATCACGTTTGTTTATTTAACTCCTTTCCATTGGATGGCAACTCATGCGCTTTAGAATTAAATGCTTTCAAGTTGCACCATAATTTTCACACACTAATGAATGGTTTTATGGTTTAGCTGCTAAGCATAGCAACACCAAGAAATGCATTTTATTTGTGCGCACTTATACGCATATGAAAGTTACACACACACACACCTACACATTTACATAGCCACCTCTGCTTATGACCGTTGGTACAGTTACACAGTTTTCAGTTGTTGTCGTTGTTATTTTTGCTGCTGGTGGCAGCAAGTGGTTTCAGTTCAAGTGTCAAAAACTGCATTGTTGCATCTAAGGCAGCCCAGCTCACGCCTCTGCAGCTCACGCGATTATAAAGTCGGTCAGGCAGCATATTTTTCATCCAAGTAATATATTATTTTATTGTTTTCGCGGCGCTTTTGTTTCGCAAAGTTGCTGTTGGCGAATGAGTGCTGCTGCTGGCAACTGAAAGTTGTTAAATGTGTTGTTGTTGTTGCTGTAAATGAGGTTTTTCGTTGGTCGCTTAACTACTGGTGGTGGTGTTCTTTTAATGAATGTATTATGAGAATTCTATGGACATTTGCGAGTCTAAAAGGTTTAGCTGAGTTTAGAGTTTTTCTTTTCTAGTGTTTTTTTGCTGTTTTTTTGTATTTCAAGTGAAATAAATATTTTGTTAGCATTTTATGGCTGAAGTGCTTAGTGCTGCTGCTGAAACAACAGTTGATGGTAAGTGAGAAGGAGGGAGTTGAATTTTTAAAAATTTAGAAATAATAACTCTTTATAAAGCCAAATGAACTAATCCCAGAAATGTGCGCTCTTGTCGTTGTTGGATGGGGAAGAACGGAGGGCGAAATAGTGTTTTCGCCTCAACATCCCCTTATATACGCATAGTAAGAGCTCTTATAATACTGATTTATTTCAATGACACTTTTTCTACGTACACCTCCAAAAATGCATTAAATGTTCTTCTTTACATAGAGAAAATTCGAAAGATCGTCAGGAAATAATTATCAAAAATCAGCGAAAATTCCCAGCGACTTTCCACTAGCACTTTGTTGCATTAGAATTGAATAATCTAAAAAATTATGTAATCAAACAAAAGACACAGATTCTGTTTAAAAATCTAAAAGTCTTATGAAAATTTGTTGAATTTTTATAAAAATTGTTTAATAAACTTACTTATATACTTATACAGGGTCCGCCATATAACTTTACGGAATTAAAAATGCTATAAAAAAGAAACTACGCAATATTTTTCCAAACTGTTTTTTTTTATTTTGAAGTACAATCCCTCCGGTTAATGATGGAATACAACTTCATTAATATGGCTGCCTCGGCTAGCCATGCACCATCCCATACGATCGGTCCAATTTTTCAACACATTTTCGATTGTATGCGGCTGTATTTCAGCTATGACATCGCGTATGTTGGTCTTCAGTGCATGAATTGTTGCTGGTTTGTTGGCATAACACTGGTCTTTGACGGCACCCCAAAGATAATAATCCAACGGCGTCAAATCGCAGCTCCGAGGCGGCCAAACGATATCAGAATTTCGGCTGTTAATGCGATCTTCGAAGACACTGCGCAAAAGATTGGCACATTCTGCAACATCACCATGATTTTCAAAGTAATGTCGCAATATTTCCAAGCGTTCTTAGAGCGTATACACAACCATTTTCGTTCAGCGGAAGAATAAAACTAATTTTCTGTCAAATCAGATGACAGCTAAGTGTTACCATTCTTCAAATAATACCTAGTTCAAATCCGTAACGATAGATGGCGGGCCCTATAGTATGCCCAATGACATTAGGCCTGGCATTAGAAGCTCTGGTTAGTCCAGCACCACGTGATGCTTTCATCCAAGGAGAGGTATTGAAGGCCATATGCAGGCTGATGCGCAATGGGAATTCGTAAGGCCCCAGAGAAGGCATGGACCTCGATCCATGTCCCTTGACTCCCTTTCAGCAGGAGTCGTACTTGAAAGGAGATACAGTGTGGAGCTGCAAAAGGCTCACTTGCGGTCAAACACAGAAAATGAGCCCGACAAACACTGTTTTCGCATTTTTACGTATGGCTCCAGGACGGTTCCGGCTCTAGTGTCTACGTGGAATCCAGCAGGACAAAACTACACTCTGCTCTTGGAATGCACGCATTTGTGTTTCAAGCAGAGGTGTATGCTGTTCAAGGCGCGATGAACTTTGTTGGGGAAAATGAGAGGCCGATCTGTATGTGTCTGCAGCGACAACAAAGCTGCGCTCATGGCCTTCAACAGCCTTCCAACCACTTCAAGGTTAGTTGAGTGCTGTAAATTCAGCTTGAATTATGTCGGTAGACATAATATCCTGAAGCTAATATAACATGGGTCCCGGGACACGTGGGTATCGCGGGTAACGAGATCCCTGACTCTTTGGCTAGGATGGGCTCTGAAGCCAACTTCTTTGGCCCGGAGCTCGTTCTGCCACTCCCTTCTGCAACAATCAAAGCAATGGTTAGCAAACGTGTTACTTTAATCCATAAGCGGGCTCGGCAGTCCGAGAGAAGTTGCAGGTGGACAAAACTGATGTCGTGGCCTGGCGCTGTCGTGAAGGAGTACGGTTTGGCCATGTCGATCAGGTCTTTGCAGTCGAATAGCCTCATTCACGAGGTGTAGCTGAGCAATGTATAGCTTTTTAGCTGTTTATGTATGGGCACCATTTCTCATCTCCCGTGACGATTCGGCACAAAAAACATTGCTTATGACCTCGAGTTGATCGATGATGGTGAGAAGCAATTTGAAGGTAAGTTTCTTTGTTTTTTTCGTTGAGCTCGTGAGGCGCCCAGACACCCAATTCTTCGGTAAATCCCATTAATGAAGCTGATTGAGAATCGCTCTATGGTCGCAGCTCATTTTTTCCGCGAACTCATGACTGGTTGGCAACCCCTCTCCTTCAAAAGTGATATTAGACATTCTTCGTCGAATTCAGAAGAACTGCCGCTGCGGGACGTGTCATCGACGTCGAAGTCACCATTTTTGAACGTGGCATTTTCGTGCTTTGGACTCACCCATGACACCTTCTCCATACATGTCGCAAAATTCCCTGCCTTCTTCGGCAGCTTTTTGACCTCGATGAAAAGCAAAGAAGAGCAGGTGCCGAAAATGTTGATTTTTGCCTCCTGCGTATTTCGTTTCTAAGCCTCAAAACTAATAAAAAATTAGATAACTCAGGAATATAATCAACATAATTTTATAGAGCAGCAAGAGTTCTATTGAATGAATTCTTACCATTTTCCAAACAAATACTAAAACTGCTATGAGCCGCTATGAACTTATTCCCCAGCCCAATAGAAATTTGTATTGGCTTATGGGTAAGCAATCACCCGAAAGAAGATAATTTTGTACAAGGAAATACTTAAACCAGTATGAACTTATGGCGCTCATATATGGGGTTGTTTCAACCATAGAAATATTCAACTAATTCAAAGGTTCCAAAATATAGTGCGAAAATGTGCCGTTCGTGCTCCTTGGTATAGTCGTAGCCCTGATCTCAAATGTGATCTCGCTCTTGATCCAGTTCATTAGTTTGCCCTTGATTGCTCATTAATTTTAAATATTTTGTAACTAGTCGTATAAAAATTGAATAAAAAAAATGAAAAAATTGGCAGATACAATAGGGCGGAGATAGGTATTGGAAGTTGTATTCTGGTTTAGAATAATTTTTTAATATTTTTTTTATTTTTTTGTCAAAGATAATATACTCGTAATTAAAACCAAACTTCTATGACTCAAAGTGCAGGCCACTTATGGCTAGCAAAACAAAAATAATTTGAAGAAGAAAAGTTTGTATATGGCGCATATTTTTTACGAAAGCTTTTACTTTAACACCCATTGGAGAAAGAAAAAGAGGACGCCCACGAAAGCGATGGTTAGATGACGTCGAATCAGGTCTTAAGCAAATGAACGTACACAACTGGAGAGATGTAGCCATGGATAGAATAAAGTGAAGAAAAATTGTTAATGAAGCTATGACCCACCACGGATTGTGAAGCTAAGAAGAAGAAGAAGCTTTTTTTCACGTACTGGTAAAAAACATTTAATATTGTTTCCATTTTAATAAGAAAATACAGGTATTTGCTTTAAGTTCGGAATTTTTGAGGATACTTATTTTCAAAATGCGGAGGTGCAAATCATCTTGGAAATGGTGCATGTTTCTATGCAGCGAGCAAGCTCTGAACAGCAGTTGAATCTTTAGAAATTTACGGAGACTTAAGTGACAATGGCTTTCGATTGCAATTCTCTACTCATTGAATTCCTTGCCATAGATATTTTCTTTTCAGAGTTAGTTCAGATACCCAATTATAGGAATTCATTCACCATTTCATGCTACAACGATAAGCGAAGGAAATTCCTTGCCTAATGGCAGCTCTAACCACATTTGCACGTGTTTCTTCGCAACTTCAACCCCTGAGCATCACTGCACACAAAACACAAACAAATACTAAGCAGAAGAAAAAAAACAAAAACTAGAAAATAAACAACAATAAAGTGCCGCTATTTACGAGCACAGCCTTCAGTTGTGGCAGCAATCGCTTGCTGCAAACCACGTGTTGCACATACCGAGTAATAACAACAATTCCCCAAGTGCGATGTAAACAAACCGGCAACACAAAGCACATCATTTACATGGCGGGAGCTCTCTCTAACGCCCTTTCGCTCTCTCTCTCACACGCGCACTCTTGAGCAATGCTTTGACGCGTACACTGAGAATGAGCGCTCAATGCGATGGAAAAAAGCTTTCAGTTGGCTGCAAAGCTGCCGGCAAAAGAATTTTCCGGTACAACAAATCAGCGCAGCCAACGAAGTGATGAAAATGCCGCCGAAGATGTTGACCAGTCAGTGTTTGGCAAAGCGTGTGCGTGAACAGTTCGCAATTTGTGAATGCGGCGCGTGAAAATGTGGAAAAACTATTTTTAATGCTTGAATCGAAGGTGAAGAAAAATCGTGGGCCCGCAGAAGACATTTATTCTTATGAATTTCAAGTTTTCAGTTTAGGAAACATTTCGCGTAAATTGTAAGTAGGAGCTTTGAGAATTGAATTTTTTTGAATTGATGAGCGATCAGAGAAGAATTGTGTGGTCAAGTGAGAAATAAATAAATTAAAAATGCAGCGCGCGCGCGGAGTTAATAGAGTTGTGTATACGCCGTGTGCGGCGCGTAGTTGCGAAGAATAAAAAAACTTGTTTATAATTAAAAATAATTTAAATACACAAAAATTTTACATTTTAATTAAGAAAAACTAAATAAAAATTTTAATTTAAATGAAAAAAAAAAAAAAATTTTATTTTTAACGAAAAATTTATAAATTTTATTTAATTAAATTTAAACTTTTAAATTAATAAGAACTAATAAAAAATAATTAAAAATTTTTTATTTTAAAATAAAAAAAGAAATAAAATTAAAACAAATAATCAAAAATTTGTTTATAATTAAAAATAATTTAAATACAGAAGAATTTTACATTTTAAATTAATAAAATGTATATTAAATAAAATTTTTAATTTTAAATGAAAAAAAAATTTTTTTTAATTTTAATGAAAAATTTATAAATTTTTTTAAATTAAATTTAAACTTTTAAATTAATAAGAACTAATAAAAAATAATTAAAAATTTTAAATTTTAAAATAAAAATTAAATAAAATTGAAAAAAATAATCAAAAACTTTAATTTTTTTTTTATTAAATTTAAAAAAAGAATAAAAAATTTTAATTAATAAAAAAAAAAAATTTAAAAAAAATCAAATATTTTACTTTTTTTTAATAATTTTTTTAATTTAATATAACAATTTTTAAATTTTTAATTTACACTTTTCCCCCTCCTTCACTTTATTTAAATTAAAAAAAATAATAAAAAAAAAATTAAAAAAAAATCAAAAATTTTACTTTTTTTTAATAATTTTTTTAATTGAATATAACAATTTTTAAATTTTTAATTTACACTTTTCCCCCTCCTTCACGCATTTGCCATAATGTAGTTGTTGTTGTTGCTCTACTTGGTCGCATTTAGCACCATTTCACGCGCAATTAAACCACTGCAATTGCTGTCATCAGCGCGTTCGCTTTTGTACCCTGCCAGCCGGACGGACACTGGCGAGCCGAACAACCGGTGCCGGCTATCAGCCGCATCTCTGCTCTACGCCAAATTTCCGCGTTTAATTGATTGGAAAATCACATAATTTGGTGCACAATAGTGAACTCGCAACTGCTGCATTCCACAAATCCTTTTGCCGCCGATGCAGTGCATTTTTACGCTTGCAACATTATTGCATGATGTTGCTGTAAACCCATCAAAAAGACTATACAATCACGTGGCATGCGCTACACTTTTTGCATAGCAATATTTTTGCGCTATTTTGCATCCTTTTAACAAACATTTGTTTTCTTGTTTTTTCGTTTTAAATTTTTATTTTCCGCTCACCTTTTGTTTGATTGTTAATTTATCTGCGCGTCTGTTTATTCAACTCTCGAGGCCCGATTGTTTACTCACTCATCAATTAATTAATTATTAATTTGTGCGGAAAACGCAGCGAGTCGACAATGAGTCAACTGCACTCGCGACTGACGTCTGACGTGCCCATATACAGATGTGTGTGTGTATGTACGTGCGTGATCAATGTTTATGGCTGCATGCATCGTTGAGTACAATTAATATGCGGCAATAACGTGCGTGCATTACGAATGCTACAGTGAATTTGTAGCAAAATTAAAAAAAAAAAAAAAAAAAAGCACAAAAATTTATACGAATTAATAAACGAAAAAGAAATACTTGCGTTTAAAAAAAAACGTTTAAAATATCGCATTACATTCAATCAAAGTAATGCATTTAAAATAAATAAATATCGCCTTTGCTTCTGTAGCTGCTTTTTCTCGCTCATAGTGTGTCATCAGCGTTCTTTTTGTCCGGTCTTTGGCTTTCTTTGCCATGGTGAATGACACTATCGACATTGGTTCGCACATTTTAGATTTTGATTTAGACGCATCAGCGTCACAACAGCAACAAACGTTGCAGCATTCCACCAGCAATAATACGCTTCAAATATCCACTGCCAAAATTCAACAAAAAGTGAAAAATGAAAAACTGGCAAAGGCGGATAAACAGGACAAACAGGAACAGCGAAATTCTGTGAATCTACAAATTCTGCCAAGCAGCGCTGAGAATTTGAGTTGGACATTTTTCGAAGAAGTCTCCACATTAGACAATCAATTGCGCGGCAATGAAGAGGTGAGTGCCAACATTTAGTTAAAAACAAATTTTTTTTTTATAAATTTCCTAAATATTGCCCGCTGCGCTGCCCGCAAAGTGTTTCACATTTGGCGCAAAACAAACGTAGCTAACAAACTTAAGCATTACTGCAAACTTATAAATACTTAACTATTTTTGGTTTTACAAAACATCTTAAAAACAAAGTAGCGAAAAAAATTTAGGTTTCAAATGAAATGTAGGGTTTTCTAAACAGAGGTGTTATTTTGATATTCAAAGAAAAATGCTGTTTTTTTAATATAAATGATCGGATGTTTATTTCATTGTAAAGAGGAAGGTATGCCGTTAACAGTGGAAAATAACATCAGGCAAATGATCACCACGACCACGCTTCCAGGACAATACCCCTTTTTATGAAATTTTCCATAACCGAATTGCAAAGTGGCTGCCCTATGCCCTCGATAGCCCCACGAATTCCATCTTTGAGGTCTTGAATCGATTCTGGGCTATTGGCGTAGACCTTCTCTTTCACCTGTCCCCAAAGAAAAAAGTCACAGGGTGTTAAATCACAAGATCTCGGTGGCCAATTGTGATCACCTCTTCGAGAGATAACCGGTCCGGAAACTTTTCCCGTAAAAGATCAATGGTTTCGTTGCTTGTGTGGCACGTAGCGCCGTCTTGTTGAAAATAAACGTTGCCCAGATCAATACCATCGAAGTCCGGCCATACAAAATCGTTACTCGATCTCTCGAAATAACACCTGTTATTGGTGGAAAAACCGCTATTAGGCGGGGAAAAATAAATCCATTATTTTCTTGCTAGCTGGCTTTCGAGCATTTTCCATCATTTTGTGATTCATGCCAAGAGTAGGTGTCGAAGCCAAGCCCTGCCGAATGGTAGTCACGATTTTATGCATATATAAATTAAATTGTATGCTTGTATGCAAAATTAGTCATCACACCTTTTTTTTCAATAACTTTTTTACTGAAACGAAAACAAATATTTTGAGTGATGGAAATATTAAATTGGAGGAGCGAAATCCATTATTTTCTCGGTCGATTGCTGCAGTGATCAATACCCCGTAAAGTATCTGTCAAGGAATTTAAAGTTAACGCTCGTTGTCAAGGTGAAATTTTACTCCAAAAAAGTTATTTTGCTGTTTTTTCTTTGTTCCGTGTTACGCGGTGTTAACAATGGAAGCCAACAAAGTGAAAATATTTTAGAGGTCTTTTTTGTTAAAGGCAAAAAGGCGAAAATGCAAGCCGGTCCGCTGAAATTGTATGTTTATGTTGCCGATACTGTAACAGCTAATTTTGATTTCGTCGATCTCGAGTAGGCCTTTTTGATATTACAAAAAAAAACTTCGAAAATGTAGATAAAGTCACAAAAACAATCGTAGTTAACCGGCATTTTAGTAGTCGTCGCATCGCCCAAGAGCTAAAAATCGACCATAAAGCAGTTAACGCAAAAATAACTAATTTATTCTTCTTCAAAGTAATAGTTTTCAAATTCAGCCAATTTTTTCCTAAGCAAATAATTGAGCTTCTTCCTGGACTAAAAATATTTTCTAAAACTCGAACACAAAAGATTTTTCACAACATCGTTCGTATCTCCAAATGTGATTTTAAGACTGAAGATATTATAGCAAAACAATGCAGAAATATACTTTATACTACAAGGTGGTGCAAAATTAGTCATCCAATTTTGTTTTTGAATAACTTTTTTACTTAATAAGAAATTAAATGATTTTGAGGGATAGAAATCTGTTTTGTAACTTTACGGTTTCCATTTATTTATTATTTATTTATTAAAAACGCGTGTAAAATGCCTGGCAGCCCCATTGTTTGAGGGTCTGGAGGGCGTCCCAGCTCTGCTTAGATTTGCCAAAAGCGCTGACATCCTACATGATGTCTACTTTCGGTATTCATAGAGGTCGGTCTCCATCTGGTATTGCTAGGAACCAAAAGGTCTATGCGTGGCTTATTGCTAACCAGGCTAGCCTAACCTAACGATTTTCATTGTTTTTCTAGTTGTATACTGCAGCTCTGTAGTTTGCAAGTGGAAAATATGATTGGTGTACGACGCCATTCGCAAAAATTATATCGTTCGTATCGGGTGACTAATTTCTTTTACATTAAGCATTTTTTTATTTTTATTTTATTTGATTTGATTTTTTTAATTTTATTGTTTTTGTAAAATTTTTTTTAATCTTACTATATTTTTTTATTTTTTATTTTACAAAATATTTTTGATTTTTAACAAATTTTTTCGCTCACGTGTAAAGATTTTTATTTTACAGCAATATTATTTTTATTAAAATATGCATTTCATACTAAAAGGTAGCGCCAAATTTATTATTGAAATTTTGTTTCAGAATCATTTTTTTACTAAACAAAACACAAAACGAATTTTAGTCATGGAAATCTTTATTTCAACCTTTATGCCCTCCCCTCTAGGGTTTGCATTTTTTTCTAGTATAGATTTGAGCAACCAAGGTTGTGAGTGCAAAAATAATCTATGGTTCTGGAAGAAACTTCTACTTGAAACACCTTAAACAAACGTATTGTGCCACAAAAACCATATAACGCCCAGTTTCAAACTTTACAGAAAGTTTTTGAATTGTTTTAAATTCCGTCAAAACATTTAACTTTTTAAGGATAATTTTTAGAATTTTTTGTATGTGTAGTTTTATAGCTAATTAGATTTTAGTGTAAGTTTTAAGTGCCTACAAAATACTTTTGATTTTTGGCAATTTTTAATTTAAATTATTTAACTTTAATTTCTTTACATGGACGTAAAATCCTGGCACTTAGTAGATAATATAAGACTTAACTAAGCAATCAAAACAAGATGTCTGTAACTGTTATTACTTTACTCGAGCATTCCAAATAATTTGACTCTATAGACCACGAACTTTTAACCTTCAAGCTTAAGGGTTTAGGGGCAGTCAGAGGCTCGAAAAAATTATGATTTTCAATCATGTTTTTTTTTTTTTGCTAGTCAATTGCTTTAGTTTGCAAAAATAAAAACATAGTATTAATACATCAGCTGTCGACTTGACTTTAGCACAATTTCAAAAAACAAATAATAATATCATAATTGTAAAAGTTATCGCTGTTTGTCTGGAGCCCGTTTCTCCAGAAGTTTCTTACGGTGATTCATCCAAAATCAATCGGACAAGAGAAATTAGTTTTATTTATTGTGCCTGATCAAACCTGGTCTTTTTCAAAATTAACAATATGTCGGCGTCAGGAAATATTTTCCAGATTTTCGAGAAAAAAACCGACCATTAAATGTTAAAAAAATCGAAATTTTTGAAAAAAACTTCGCAAAAAAAACGCAATATAAATTTATTGAAATCTGCCAATCGATTTTGAAGTTACAGTAATCAGCAGTTCAAAAAACATAGTTTTGAGAAAAACTCATTTAAAGTTTTGTGAACGCTCCGGAGCGCCCGAACGCCCTTTGTTAATGTTGAATAACTCGAAAAGTATTTGTCGGAGCACATCAAATTTACACATAATATTTTTAAGAAATTATGCATTAAGAAAATGCAAAAAAATCCAATTTTGTTTTAAATTCAGACTACCCCTATCCCCTTAAATCAATGCTTACTGCGACTGTTCTTTTCTAAGTAAAATTATGATATATTCGGCGGAAAAAAACGTGCTCTTCTACATTTTATTACTGATGCACTTTCAAGCAAGAACCTCGTTACTATTTTATCCACCGATTTCGAAAAAGCTTTCGACCGTATCGGAGCTCACGTCGTTTTAGACCAATTATCTACCTGGTGTATATGACCAAAGGTATATAATCTAATAAAATCCTTTTTAACCGGACGTAAATTTCAAGTCAAAGTTAATGGTGAATTTTCTTACCCCTTTTCCCTTGAAAATGGAATTGCACAAGGCTCACCACTATCGCTTGTACTCTTTTCAATAGTCTTTGAAAAGCTAAACAAAATAGCAAGCAAATTCAAATCAATTAACTTGCTTATTTATGCTGATGATGTTATTTTTTATACTCAGTCTAAAGATCCTTCAACAGTGGAAAGGAATTTCATCAACTTGATATATGATATCAATGCTTGGGGGCAATACTCAGGGACTATACTGACCTATAGCAAATGCAAGGTACTACATATATGCCGAAAGCATAATTGTCAACATATAAACCTAAGCGTAAACAATTCGCCAATAGAGAACGTGGCCAATCTTAAAATACTTGGTATAATTTTTGATGATAATTACACTTTTAAGCCCCACTGTTCAACACTAAGAACTAACCTTTTCACCAGGCTGAACATTATTAAATATTTGGCATCGAAGCACCTTCGTATACATCAAAACACACTTATCACCATTACTCGTTCCCTCATATTATCTACATAAAATCGATTTCTGTCTACCCATTTACGGCTGGTGTACCAAGCAGCATCTAAACTTACTCAATGCGCCTTATCATTCAGCGGCCAGGCGTAGCCTTAACGCCATCCCAACGTCTCCTATCAAATGTGTTTTAGCTGAAGCTGGTCTTCCATCTATCACTGAAAGATGTCACATAACCTGTCTTAAACTTATAACCAAATTTTCAAGCACTACAAATAAACTTCTTTTCAGCAAATTTAAGACCGCTTCGCGGCATAATCGCTCTTTCAAAATTTGGTCGATCATGCGTCGTTGCATCTACAACTGCAACAAACTTGATATTTCTTTAGCGGCATCTTGCTCGAAAAGTAGTAGTCACTGTCTCTGGAAACTCCTTCCAGCATCAATAAATGTCGATCTTCATGCTCTCAGTAAAATTAACACAAATGCGGTAGTTTTTATACAATGTTTTATGGAAATAATTCATTCGCAGTGCTTAAATGGTTGGGTCACGATTTTCACAGATGGCTCACTTACTGACTATAGTACTACTTTTGCTGTGGTGGAGAAGGACGGAAGCCTAATATCCAATGGCTGGCTGACTCCGAATAGCTCAATTTGTTTCTGCCAAGGCATTGGCTATCCTTCAAGCGTCAGAGTATGCAACAAATAATAAGAGAAAATTGTCTATATGTATAGACAGCTTGTCAGTCTGTCTAGCGGTAAAAAATATCTTTAATGGTAATCAGATCGTTTGTCGAATCAGAGATAAATTAATAAAATATCCTAACAAAATAAAGCTTCTATGTATACCTAGCCACATAGGCATCCCTGGAAATGATGCAGCAGACAAAAATACATATTCCAACCCCTCCATCACTTTCGACACATTCTCCTCAAATGGCATCCTTAAAACTAACAACCTCCATTCTTCCCATTTGAAAAAGGTTGAATGGTATCAATTTAATCATCCATACAACCTTATAAATCCTGATTGTAAAAAATCCTTATTCCCAAATTCCCTTTCCAAACACCAGATACAACTTTCATACGTCCAAAACACACGGACATCTTCTCCTCGGCTCTCTTTCACGGACTTGTCAGGGCATCTGTCAATCGAACACATCCTAGACCTCTGTCCAACACTAACCGCCAAACGAACTACTGCATTTGGAACTATGGTACAACCCATTCTATTAAATAATGTTACTTTTGACAATGTGACTAAATTATACAATTATATGAAATATATCAGTCCGAATTTTAATTGCCCAGTCAGAAATAACTCTCCCATACCCATAATTATAATAATACAACTTTTTACGAGCTTACTATGCGGTTTTCCCTTTCCGGAAATAAAAAACAAAATATGACGAAAATGTTCCTTTTGATTTTCCATTTTTCAACGAACACCAAACGAAAACGACGCAACCGAACAAAAAACTTTTCTTACTGAACAAAATGTGTCTTACATTTGTACTACGTCTGCAAACCTAAAAATTCAACTTTAGCCGTCTATGAGTGAAATTCGCAATTACTTAGTTGTCAACCCAATATTTACCATAAAAAGTAATAAAACGCAGGAAGAATAGTCAAAACGCATCATATTTCCACACAATAGATGCCGCCAGCAGTGTATGCTAGTCGATTCTAATATAGCCTAAATATCATAAATCAAGCTTAGGCATATGGTAAGCCACTGCTTCGACACATTAGTGATTTTGTTTTGGTGTCATTTACTTTTGGTTTTGTGAAAGTGTCTGATTTTGTGCAGAATACTCATCATTTGCGGGAAGTGTTGATTTTTCTCTTTCATTCGAAAAAACGGCGGCTGAAGCGCATCGAGAGCTACAAAAAGTTTATGTAGATACTGCTTTGACTGAAACAATGAGCCGAGATTGGTTCCGTCGCTTCAAAGACAGTGATTTTAATGTTCAAGACCGTCGCCATGAAGGAAGGCCAAAAACCTTCGAAGACGCTGAATTGGAAGCATTGGTCAATGAGGATCCATGTCAAACGCAAGAAGAGCTTGCTTCAGTATTAGGAGTTACCCGCCACCCGGCAATCCATTTCCAAGCGATTGCATGCTTTGGGAATGATTCAGGAACAGGGGACTGGGGTTCCTTATGAGTTAAAACCAAGGATGTTGGACTTTGTTTTTTCGCCTTTGAACAGCTGCTCTAATGGCAAAAAGGGAAGGGTTTTCTTCATCGCATCATGATGGGTGATGAAAAATGGATTCATTACAGCAATCCAAAGAAAAGAAAGGCATGGGGACTGCCCGGTCATGCTTCTACGTCGTCGCCTCCGCCGAATATTCACGCTGCGAAGGTTATGCTATGTAAAGGGGTTTTCAATTGGCGCAGGTCGATTTTGGCGCCCTGTGGCAGCCATTTTGTTTTGGTGACATCTGTCAAATCTTCTGTTTATTATTCAGTTGTTTATGCCAAATCATCATGGCAAGTTACACAATTGAACAGCACGTTCAAATGATACAACTTTATTATCAAAATGAGTGTTCATTAACGCAAACGTTGCGCGCATTGCGCCCATTTTACGGTGGACGTGGTGGCCCTTCCAATTTCTTATGGCCCATATTGAACCATATGGACCTAGACGACATGTGGTTCCAGCAGGACGGCGCTACGTGCCACACAGCAAACGCCATTTTATTCCATTTCAACATCTACCCGCCCTTATTGAAAACCCCTTTATTTTATTTGGTCCCACCAAGTTGGTGTTATTTATTATGAACTGTTAGAATAAAGCGAAACCATCACCGGGGATCGGTATCGACTTCAATTGATGCAATTGAGCCCAGCACTGCGCGAGAAGGGGCCGCAATACGCGGAGAGGCATGAAAAAGTGATTTTACAGCATGACAACGATCGGCCTCACGTTGCCAAACTCCTTAAAACCTACCTGGAAACACTGAAATGGGAAATCCTACCTCACCCGCAATATTCTCCAGATAGTGCGTCGACCGACCGTCCAAATATCACCTATTCCGATCGATGGCACATTGTCTAGCTGACCAGCAGTTCCATTTATATGAAGACATCGAAAAATAGCTTGATTCGTGGATAGCCTGAAAAGATGAACAGTTTTACCGCGACGGTATGCGAGATCTACCAGAGAGATGGGAAAAAGTAGTAGACAGCGATGGGCAATACTTTCAATGACTTACTTGTAACCATTTTTTCAGAATAAAGTTGTATTTTCATCAAAAAAGCAGCGAGAACTTAGTTGCGCACCTAATAACTTTTTGGAAGCTCAAGTCGTTAGCTATATTACAAATAATCAGAAGGTTGAACTTCTTAATTATGCTAATAAATAATTGATTTATAATATTTTGCTAAATTTTCTTCTTACGCAACAAAATTTATTATACAATTTTTTGTTCAAACATCTGTGATAGTCTGTAAGAAAATTGGTTTTGTTGACTAATTTTTGCTTCAAAATAAAGAAAAAAATATTTCATTCACATTTATGACCCTTCATAAGCCTTACTCTACTATGACACCTCAAAAAAGATTAAATTTCCTAAGCTAATTTTATTAAACCCAAAACTCACCTGGCCCCAAAAAGTAGACTACATCAAATATCTTCCCAATTAATTCCACTCGCACTTTGTGGCAATTCGCAAGCAGATAGAATCGGCTGTTTCCACAATTTAAAACAATTTGAGTTTCCATGAAATGACAAAATTTGCAAATTGAAGGCAATATATACACATGCAACTAAACATATGTGTGTGTGTACAACTACACGGCTTATACTATGAGTATCTCTCGTTTGGGTAGAGAATGAAAATGTTATTCATTTTATAGGGCGACCGCAATTACATCAATTTTATGTAGAATGACAACAATAATAAATTTTTAAAGGCGGACACATGTTGTTTTGAAGTTTTTGTTGTTATTGTAAACTTGTTGTTGCCACTATCGTTTGCACGCTTATTTTGTAATAGGGAAAACACTTGGCATACTCGATTAGGGAATTGTGAAAGGCCTAAAGATGCCAATGAAGTCATTCACACACGTGCATGCCTACTTACTTACACACACACATACATACATATGGAGATAGGTGTGTAGTAGTGAGCAGATATGAAGTGATTGCAACCGCACGCACAATATGCCGCAGATAGGAACTAATGCGATGACAACAACTGTGTCGTCGACAGACAAACTACTCAGACAACAGAGTCTACTAAAATGCAAAGGTTAGTTGGTGGAATATTAATCGGGCGTGGATGGCGATGGAGATGGGGATGCGAAAGTGAAGGGTAGAGAAGGATAGCAGACCGGTTTGCTTGACAGTGTGGTCGGCACAAAACATAAACGACAATAGAGTAGCAACATTAAATTACACACATCCGGTCAGGATATGTAGTTTGCTAAACACAGTCAAAGAGATACGAATACACAGCCACACACACACATCCACCACACATCTATGCAGCACACATTTGGATAGTAATTTTTCGGCGGCGCCACATGTGTGCGACATACGATTGCGAAGAGCAGATCGCGTAGAAGTATGTGCGCATACTTATTTTCATTTCATGCCAAAAATACAAACACATGAGCACACATACATGCATACATACACACATACATGCATGTAAAAAAGTACTCAAGTTGTTAGTCGGCCGTTTCGCTTTACTGTTGCTGTTAGCACTTGTTGTATATTGCATTGTACTTGTTGTTATTTTAGCGGCATTGCATTGCAACTGAGCAACAGCTTTTTCATATACTCACTTTGCTTTTGTTTTTGTTATTGTTAATGTTGCAACTCTAGTACGATTGTGGCAATTAATGTGGTAACATCACAGCCGGCGTTGCAACCAGACTACTTTTGGAAACATTTGAAGCATTTGTGATTTGAGTGTCATTCTCCTCCAAGGAATTACTAGAATACCTTAAATTTACCCACTGTCAAGGGCATTGTTTCAACAACTACATTGCATTGGGCATGTGCTACTCCGAATATGCCCAACTCTTTTTTTCTGAAGTATATTTCACTTCAGTAGTTTGTAGTTTCAAATCACATCTAGAAATTTCTCCCTTGCCAATTGGATAGCTGACAAATCATTCACATTACACCAACCACCACTTCCTTGTGTTGCGCAGAGAGTGAAGGTAAGCAGCGTCTTTTAATTAGTTGGTTAAATCACAGGGTCACAGAAACCTGTCACGTCGAAATATTGAAAGAAAATCGTGTCTGATGCCCACACTTGATTACAGCATGGAGATCTTTGATGGCGCAAATAAGCCTATGATGAAAATAAATAACTCCATTTCTTATGAACCCAGCCTCAACAGTGAAAAGTGTATTAGCAAGAAAGCGAGGATTTTCAGCATAATTGCACAGAAAGTATCGGCAAAGATCCAAACATGCCAGCTGATCAAGCCCTGCATAAACTTGGTCTCCTGGCCATGGGATAAGACTTCAATAGTAGATTAGTCGCCTCCTCGTGAGAACTAATCCACTACGAAATTAGAGTGAAGCTTCATATAGGGATTGGTTGGCTTTACTGCCACGGAACGGTAGAATTGGTGACCTTTTAAAATATTAGCTTGGGGAAAAATAAATCCATTATTTTCTCGGTAGATGGCTGGAATGGTCGATGTCTCGTAAAGTATCGATCAAACAATTTAAATTTTATGCTCGTTTAAAGGCGATATTTTACCGAAATTCTTCTGTTTTTTTGGTTGTTTCATTCAATTGTGAGTTACAGGATATTAACAATGAAAGTTCACAAAGGAAAAATTCGGCACATTTTACAGTTTTTCTTTTATAATGACGAAAATGGAAGACAGGCCGCTGAAATTGTAAATGCTTTTATGGCGCCGATACTACAACAGCTATGCAATTTTGATTTCGTCGACTACGTTCAAGTATTTTCGATGTTAAAGAAAATGTCGATAAAATCATAAAAATAATAAAACTTGGCCGGCAGGTTAGTAGTTGCAGCATTTCTTTTTATTTTCATTTTTATTTTTATTTATCTTCAAAGTAATATGTGGATATCACTGTACAGACAATATTTCCTTTTATTCCTTACCTTGGTATCCCACCATGTCCTATCCTTGCCCCTCCCTTGATCCGAGGGGCTATGCGAAAACTCATCCACTAGATGGTTTTAAGCCAGGGGTAACCTGTTGCGGCCGCCGTGGCCGTGAGTTGGTGCGTGATTACCATTCGGAATTCAGAGAGAGAGCGTCGGTTCGAATCTCGGTGAAAGATCAAAAATTAAGAAAAAAAAAGTTTTTTCTAATAGCGGTCGCCCCTCAGTATGCAATGGCAAACCTCCGAGTGTATTTCTGACATGGAGAATCTCCTCATAAAAAAAAATATCTGCCGTTCGGAGTCGGCTTGAAACTGTAGGTCCCTCCATTTGTGGAACAACAGCAAGACGCACTCCACAAATAGGCCCTCCTCCTCCAACACCTAAAAAAGGTGTACGCACCAACTATATATATATAATATGTCGATATCACGGACAATATTCCCTTTTATTCCTTATCTTGGTATCCCATCATACCCTTCCTTGATGTGAGAGGTTATGCGACACCTCCTCCACTAGATGGTTTTAAGACAGGGGTAA
The DNA here is from genome assembly GCF_028408465.1 of Anastrepha ludens. NCBI lineage: Eukaryota > Metazoa > Arthropoda > Insecta > Diptera > Tephritidae > Anastrepha > Anastrepha ludens. The sequence continues at coordinate 14,838,885 of NC_071499.1, forward strand.
CCTGTTGTATTACAATGGCGATCTGCTGCTGACACTGGGTTACGTCAAGAAGGAGAATGAGATTGCCATGATAGAGCAGACTGCCATGGTCGACGTTTCCTCTTTCCCACTTAATTATCCTAGTCCGTTACACTCGTCACGTTGAGCAGCGATTATGAGAATGAAATATAAAATAAAAAAACCTTACTTCGGATATCCAAAGTATTATAGAACTAAATCACAATGCCTCGGGAAGATCAGCTCTTTCCACAGGAAAAACCATAAATACGAGCGGCTATAAATACGGGCAGTCTGTGGCCAAGACAAAGGCTAATGTCCGCCCCGCCTCTTCAGGGACCACCTCCTTGGCAGCGAGGCCCTTACTGGACACCAAATCAATAATCTCCACTCTGTCACAAGACAAGTTTTTTTCCTTATTTTTTATATCCCCTTTATTGATTACAATCAGTTATATATAAGCAATATGCAATCTTTGTACAATTAGACCAACAAGACAAGTTGATGATGATACTCCATCCACGCCTGGTACGTCAATAATAGATCCTTCTTTGTAATTAGACACTTGGAAGGCAAGAGCTGCCCTACCGAAAGACAAGCTGATCCTGCCGCTTCATCACTCTAGATCACACGGGAACTCCGGAAGGAATAACACTCAAACAACGTCAAGGGCATCAGACTACATGGTTCAGCCAATTGTTTCGGGTGCTCGTCTGCCACGGATATTACCACCTAGGGAAGGATGTAAATGCTTTATAAGGGTACTATCGTACCAAATCATCAGACTTCAGAATCATTGAGAGACTGAATGATATACGAGCAGTGGACCTGGCAGAGGAGCAGTCAGACTCCGAAGTGTCTAAACAGCAGGAAAACGCATTGTCGGAGTCCAAAAGATCCAAAGTGTCCGCAACCCAGGTGGCCAATATTGTAACAAAAGAATCGTGTACGAAAATAGCAAAATAATGTTTTATTATAGCGATAATTGAGACGTTGAGAGGGCGAGATGCTTCGAGTGAAATTACAATAGTAATTTGCGGTGGATCCGTGGTACGTTTTTTTACAGATGGAGGGACCTATGCTTCCTCCAAAAGGTAGATTTTTTTTCATGAGAAGCTTTTTTATGGCAGAAATACACTCGGAGGTCTGTCATCACTGTCGAGGGACGACCGCTGTTTAAAAGCATGTTTCTGTCATTTGGGAATTCAAACCAGTGTACCACCGAATGGTAGTCACACACCAACTCAATCGGCCACGGCGACCGCCAAATATGCCCATTTACTCAAGCCATTAATCGCGTAGGGGAGCGTTTCTGGGAACCCGCGTTAATGTGGTCTTCGGGGGAAGGCATCACCAAACAGCTAAATTAGGAAAACATACCAGTTTTAAAAATAAAGCGCAGAAAAGAGTCCGTACAAGAGTGGACGTTTGAACTAAGAACTAAAAAAAGTGGATGAACGGGCAAAAAGGAAATGTTTTTTTTTAATTTAATTTAAGCATTAGCTACAAGAACCTCCATTAGCTGCAAGAACCTCCTTGATTCGGATCCGGAAACGATTTCTTGCTGGCATCAAATGCTCCTAATACATATGAACCATAACGGTATAAATTCCAGAGTTTAGAAAATAAAGGCCCAATGACTCTACCGGGCCATAAACCGCACCAAACAGTCACACGTTGAGGATAGAGAGGCTTTTCAACAATAACTCTTGGATTTTCTAAGCCCCAGATCCGACAATTTTGCTTGATGACGAAGCCACCGAGGTGGAAATGGGCCTAATCACTCAAGATAATTTTTCGATGGAATTCCGGATCATTTTCATGCATTTCAACAACCCAATCAGCAAAAACACGACGTTCTTGAAGATCAGCCGGCTTGAGTTCTTATGTTCACTGGACTTTATAAGCCTTAAGATCCAAATCTTTATGCAAAATACGGTGTAATGACGTTTGTGGAATGCCTAATTCCAAAGAACGACAGGGGAATGGACAAACCTGGCTTTTTTCAACACTTTCAGCTACAACAGCAATATTTTCGGCTGTTCTTGAGCGACGCGCACGGGTTTTATTCTTCATACCACTAACTTGACTCAACAGCCCGAATTCTTTCACCAATTTCTATATTGCGGTCCGTCAAGGTGCTTCACAATGACCCAAAAATATTCGAGTTCGAACCATCTCTGCCAAATTTTCACCATTTTTATAGTGAATTTTAATAATTTCAGTGCGTTGCTTAAGCGTGTATCGTTCCATTTTTACTAATGGCATAATTTCTACTTTCCAAATATCAAAAAATGACAGCTTCATACTATATCATATGTGCATGTTGTTGTATTGATATCTTTCATTCAGAGAGGGATGCTCTCCCGCAATGGGGTTGCCCACCTTTAAATTAAAACTTATGAATTTTTGTTTTTTTTTGTTAATTCAAGTCAATTTTTGCTCTACTAGTCACCTTTTTATGGTATTACTTTAATATTTTACAATTCGAGTTTGCAGCATTATTCAGTCAAATGCTTGTCGAATACTTCCTTTTGTGTATTTTCGAGCTTGGCTATAAGTATTTATGTTTTCACTTACATACACACACAAACACATAAATATTACTTGTGTAAGTGCCTGAGTGTGTATTTTCTATGCATTGCCGAAAAATTTCCGTATGTTACCCAAGCGTTGGCGTGGACTTTTAAGTTTAAATAAATGAAGGTATGTATGTGTATATGTACATGCATAGACCCTCATACACATACTAATATAAATATATATTTTCCAGCATGCAATTAACGTGCGTATGTGCGTGCTCGTGTGCGTTCAGCGAGACACCAGGCGACATTTTATGAGAGCATGTCTCCAGCGTGTAATGGCTATAGAGTCAATTGTAGCTTTACATGGCTATACACTTGCACATACACACACATACACACATGCGTATGTGTGAGTGTACGAATGTGAGCTTACGACGGCATGCGTGTAATAACCGCTTGTCTGCAGATACTAAATCAACTCAATCGCATTTGCATTCATTTCATTACATGCAGAAAACCTCGAAAAAGGCGAAAAGAAGGGGTAGGCGGATTTTGTAGGGTGGCCAACTGGTGTTCCAGCGAACAGAACAAATAGAGTTACAGCTTCTTGATAGAGATATGAGGGGTTTGCTCCAAATGCATGCGGTGCTCCTGCTCGCCAGCTGTCGAAAATACTTCTAGTATTACTATTTTGGAGCAACTACTTCACACACACACACTACACACAGTTGTTTACTTAGTATGCGCACATCCTTTCACACACATTTGTGTCTCTTTCTGCGCCACACACCCAAGCAGCCGCACACTCACCAACTCACATTTCACTCTCAACAAGCGGATTATGGGTTACATTCATAATAATAAAAGCGTTTTCATTTAGTCGCCGTACAAAATATCCTTGTACAATATCCTTGTGAGCGCTTACAATTTTCCATGTTTTCATTTCATTGCTACACCAATGGCAACCGCACACACTCACATGCACGCACACTTGTACGCATACCTGTAAATATATTCCAACAAACAAATGTGCAAATATGAGGACAAGCACCTCTACTGCATAGCTAACATGCAAAGACACCCGTAAGTTCATGGCAGCAGTCAGTGGGAGTACCAAATATTGCTGCACGGACAGCCGGCGCATTTTACCGCGCAATTGTAATACCAAATGAATGAGAATTTTCGCCGGTAACAAGTTAACTTTACAGTCCCTGAGGCTTCAACAAGCACATATCCGTACATAAGCGCATACAAATTCACGCGAAAGTCAAATTTTCTAACATCCCAGCTGGAATGTATGTTCTATATTCATGCTATTTTTAGAAGTGAACGTTTCCTTTTTCTATGAATACTTTCATTGCCTTCGCCTTGTATAGAAAGTTATATTAGTTTGAAGAAAAAGAAAACCATTATTTTTGAGTAACATCTTCACACAAATGGTTTACAACTGGTTCATGATCGATCTTGAGCTCCTGGTCGATGCTACAACTACTGGGATCCCGGCCAATTTCGATTATTTTTAAGGAGTTAGAGGTAGTCAGAGGCCCGAAAAAATTATGATTTTCAATCTTTTTTTTGGTAGTCAGTTGCTTTATTTTACAGAAATATAAACTTACCATTAATACCTCATCATTAGACTTGACTTTAGCAAAACTTCAAAAAAAAAAAAAAATTATAATTCTAAGTTCTTAGTTATTGCTGTTTGTGTGGAGCCTGTTTCTCCAGAAGTCCCTTGCGGTAATTCATCCAAAATCAATCGGACAAGAGAAATTATTTTTATTGATGGATAATCTTGTGCCTGATCGCAGCTTTTTTTCCGGGGTCAGGAAATATTTTTCAGATTTTCGGGAAGAAACCCGACAATTTATTGTTAAAAAAATCCAAATTTTTCAAAAAAAAAAATCCTTCGATCAGGTACGAGTTTTTTATGTTTTTGCGAGTTTTATGTTTTTGTGAGTTATATGTTTTTCAAACGCAGTATACATTTTATTGAAATCTGTCAAGCGGTTTTTAAGCTACAAAAAGTTACAAAAGTTCAAAAAACATAGTTTTGAGAAAAACGCATTTAAAGTTTTCCTATCGGTTTATGTTGAGTTATACGAATTATTTAATAACTTGCACTGTATCATCTATTCCTGGGCCATATAATAGTTCTTCAGCCGTCATAACAGCTTCCCAAATTATATTGAAATCTTTTTAGAATCACGTCTCATAGTAAACTACTTAAAAAATAATTTATTTTAACACACAACTATCGACTGTTCAGTGCAACGACTACAGGCATACAGGCAACATAGACATATTTTTCAGCAGAAAATTGTAAATATACCTATATAGTAGGGTATATAGTGGGAATATATATATTTAGTTATACTTATAAATATATATCTACATCAAAATGGGCATTCATAACCATAAACCCGAGAAATCGGTTGCTTGCAGCTGCTGCTAGCTATTTGCTCACGAACGCTCCGGAGCGGCATTTATTACATGGCATTTATTTCAAACAATATATCTAAGATATTATTATTTAAGGAAATGCAAAAAAAAAATCAAATGTTTTGAAAATTCTGACTACTCCTAAGCCCTTAACATCAAAAACTCCTGAACGAAATCGAAGAAACCAAAAGTAGCTGTTCCAGTATCGGCATCATAAAAACCATTCTCAATTTCAGCGGTCTGGCTTGCATTTTCGCCTTTATCTAAGAAAAATTGTAACATGTACCGAAAGATTCGGCCAGTCTCAGCAGGGTCCTCTCCAAGGACCACTCTTGTAAAACTCTTGTCAAAAGAGAGAATGGGGACTGGGCTGCATTTGCAGGCGAATCTTTAAAAGTCCTTGTTGATGCCCATTTCCCGGCAAATGCTATTGCTCCAGTCAATAGCGAAGGCTCGAATTGGCAGGAGGGGTTACCTGCGATTTCCCTGAAAACTCTCCTGTCCGTCAACAGAATAAACTGGGCAGTCGATAGCTTTTCCCCTTTCAAATCTCCAGATATCGATGGTATCATGCCAGTAATGCTTCAGAAGACTAAAACCTTGCTGGTGCCCGTTCTTCAAAATATATTTTATGGCGTGTATCTCGCGGGTTAGGGAGATCCCTTTGGATCTCATCCCTACTTGGGGGTAGGGAAATAAATGATGTGGCATGAGCGGCAAGAATCACTAGATTCGTGCATAGAGGTACACCGCAGGGCGGCGTCCTCTCGCCTAACCTTTGGCTAGTAGCTGTGGATGAAGCTTTAACTCGCTTAAACAGGGGTGGGGTAAAGGTGGTAGCATATGCCGATGGCTTGGTCTTAATGGTCTCAGGTCCCTTCCCATCAGTAATGGCTGAAATTTTGGAATTTGCACTGGCTACACTCAGAAGTTGAGCTGCCAGTGCGATCTTAGAGTCAAAACGGAGTTGATTCTATTCAAGACCACAACTTTTAAGCTTCCAAGACTCAACAACCAGTATCTTACACTCGCATCGGAAGTCAGGTATTTTGGTGTAATACTTGACCCCAAGCTCCACTGGAAGCTGCACATAGAAAATCGAGTTAAGAAGGCCAATATAGCCTTCTACGCCTGTAAATCTATGTTCGGCAAAAAATGGGTTCTCAAGCCACGTGTCGTACTTTCAATGTACAACTTAGTGGTTCTGCCAATTTTGACATATGATTGCCTAGTTCGGTAGGTAGCTCCAGAGAACTGCATGTGTGGGCATCACTGGTGTTTGTCGAACATATCCTTCTGCTGCGCTCAACGTGATCCTGCAGTTACTTCCTGTGGATCTGCAAGTTAATTCCATTGCTGCTCAGAGCGCTATTAGGTTGATGGAGATTGGACTCCGGAGGCAGCTTCCTGTAGGACATAGTAGCATCTTGAAGCAGATCTCCCCTTCCTTCTCTGTTCTTCGCACTGATCTCTGCATCCGCAAACTGGGTTTTGACGGTTGTGCTAGGGCTTCCTTTCCGAGCAGGCAAGATTGGAAAGAGGGGAGAGTCGGGTCGGGTATAGGTACCTCTGTTTTTACTGACGGATCCAAGATGGAATCTGGTGTGGGAGCTGAGGTTTTCTCTAAATCAGCCAGCATTTCGGTCTCCTTTAAGCTGCCGAAAACGAGCAGCATTTTTCAAGGAGAGGTCTTCGCGATCGTGCAAGCATGGAAAACGCTTCGGAATCGCTGTTGGGAGAGAGACATTAATATTTTTTCCGATATCCAACTGCAATCAAGGCACTGTCGTCGCCATATTGCAGCTCTTTTCTGGTGAACTCCTGTAAGGAGGAACTCAAACGTCTCGAAAGATTTCCCTTATCTATGTTCCTGGACACAGGAATATAGAGGGAAATTAAATTTCCGATGAGTTTGCCAGGAAGGGGTCGACAGAACCGGTTTCAGCTGTCCCCTTCTCAGACATTGGTGTCCCCTTGACCGTTGTTAAAGGGAAACTACACAATTTCTTTCTAAAAAAAGCGCACGACAGATGGAGGTCTGTCTCATCGTGCGCTATTTCGAAAACACTATTGCCTCCATATGAAAGAAGCAGAAAGCTTAAGGTGATGGGAATCGCCCGCCATTTAATTTCCAAACTCATTGCGGTACTCACTGGTCACTGGGTGATCGGTACTCATGCGGAGAAGCTTTGAATTCCGTACAACCCCTATTGCAGAAACTGTGGGGATCCCGCAGAGAAAGAGACTCTTGAACCCTTTCTCTGCAAATGTCCGGCTCTGGCGGCTAGGCGCTTGAGATTTCTTAGCGTGCTCTTTGGGCATGACTTTAAGAAATTCTCCAGCCTAAATCTTTTTTCTCTCCTCCACTACATCAACAGCACTGGAGGGCTGTAGACGGTTTTCTTCCCAAAATTTTTTTCTCACAGGTAGTGGTCCACATTATGTATCAAAACGGCATGTAAGTGCTACTTGAAATGTACCTGTACCGAATTTTCTCTTTAACTCACTACGGAATGAAACAAACAAAAAACAGTAAAAGAATTTTTTTAGCGTAAAAAGTTAACTTGACAACTATCTTAAATTTTAAATTGTTTGATCGATACTTTGCGAGAGAAAATAAATTTCCCCCAAACTAAACTAAACAACTCCAGGCTTCGTTATTGGGCTGGGGAATAAGTTGTTAGCGTTTTTACCAAAGACTTTTATTTAAACAAAAAACAATAAGTTAATCAATTAGATATTCACCGTTGCTGTTTACAACCTCTTGCCACCTCTCGACCAATTTTTTGATGCCGCTCCGCCAAAAAATCGGCTGGTCTGGTGTCAAAGAAGTTGATGAGCCAGTTTTTAAGGACCTCTTTGTAAGGTAACGCCCTTCATATGGTTTGACAGGGAGCGGAAAAGATGGTAATCGGTCGGTACAAGGTCCGGAGAATACGGCGGATGCTGAAGAACGCCATTCGAGTTCTTGGAGTGCGGCTTCGACGACTTGTGCAACATATGACCTGACGTTGCCGTGAAGGACACTTAGTGTGTCCAATTGGCGAGAACACGAGAAAGAAACGACTGGCGCGCTTTGTTAAACTCGATGAGAATCATATATTGTAATGATAATTGTTTTGAAAATAACCAGAAGTACATAAGCAATCGTAGAGCGTAGAAACGTAGAGAACGTAGGTTAGAATCTCGGTAAAGCACCAAAATTAAGGTAAACATTTTTCTAATAGCCTTCGCCTCTCGGCAGGCCATGGCAAACTTCCGAGTGTATTTCTGCCATGAAAAAGCTCCTCATAAAAAATATCTGCCATTCGGATAAAACTGTCTATTTGTTGAACAGTATCAAGAAGAACGCCATAAATACTTAAAATGAATTTTTGAATTTATTTTGTTAGCTTCGGCCTAATCTCTCGTCCCAGCTTCATTTTGTATGTATTCCTGATCAGTAAAAAATTGTTGTTGTTTACTTTTTTCTAGTGGATGAGATGTTCAGGCCTCTTTTGTTGCTTTGATAGCCTTGATTCGTGCGTGTTTTAGCCAAGCTTCGAATGATCAAAAACAACTAACCCTTAGTTTCTTTAACCTTAGCATATCGACCCTACATATACCCTCATAATATTTTTTAGATGTCTCTATACAAATTTTAGAATAACAAAAGAACTGACAGGCAGAAGGCTCCAAAAGTAACGGCCAGCTGCCTCAAACGAACAACAGGTACCTGTGCGCATCAAACTCTCGTCGGGCAGTTACATTTTCTACTATAACTTGGTATTTTTGGGGAATTTTAACAATCGACTTGCACAAAAATGCATCTAAAACTACAAGGAATAATAATCTGTACAAAAAGACGATTTTTTGAAAATTCTGGACGTATGGAACCCCTTAAAATGTAACAATTTTGCTCAATTTGACATTGTAGTATATTTCATTTAACACTTTGTTAAATTCGTTTTTAATACCTATTTTATTGTTTTTGTTTTGTAGGCAGACAAACCTATTTCTTTTATTTTCTGTTTTTTTTTTTGCACGCGAAACCATTCCTGGCGAATTAAAAACACTGTTTAAATGATTTCGGTGCATTTTTATCAGGCTAAGCATCCATTTATTTCACCAATTAACTACAATATTTTGAAGCAAAAAGAAAACTTTCTCCTATTTTGGCTTCTACAATCAGATCCGGCCAGCTGTTGGCTTTTGTGCTTACCTTTAGAGCAAAAAATATTTTAATTGAGTAAATACAAATTAATCTATTTGCATTTTAACAGCAATAAATAATCTTGGCTGCAAACAAATGACTGCTTCGAAGGGAGTTGCCCGTGTAAAATCGTTTTTTATTCAAAATAAACACTCATTTATATTCATTAATGTACTAGAAATACATTTGTTTTATATAGGTACATAAAATTATGGATATTTTACTCAGAAGTTTTAATTTTTCACATTTTGGATTCCTTATTTACCAAAATAGCTCTGACATTTTTATCGATTTTCTCACAAATCAAATTGCATTATAACCGAAATCAAACTGACATCAAGTTGTCTTGTATTGACACCGCATAATTCTGTAAGTAGAAGCGGTTGTTAAATATTTCTTTAACAAATAATTTTAGCAAGAATTTTATTTTTAGGGAGGGCAAAAATA